>NC_142353.1:21204705-21357352 GCF_059441175.1 Urocampus carinirostris | reverse complement strand
TCCGGTTTCCTCCCACATTCCAAAGACATGCATTTCAGGTGAATTGGCCGGTCCAAATTGTCCCTAGGTGTGACTGAGCGAGTGAGTTGTCTGTCCCCGTGTGCCCTGCGATTGGCTGGCAACCAGTTCAGGGTGTCCCCTGCCCACTGCCCGATGATTGCTGGGACGGGCTCCAGCACTCCCGCGACCCGACTGAGGATAGGCGGTGCAGCTGATGAGATGAGATGAGATGAGATGTGAGATGCCCTCTCAAACATAATTGGGACGGCACCTCTTGACTAAACAGTAAGAAGAGACCGAGCAGGGCATTGTTGCCATTCATTGTTAAGGAGTGAAATAGTCCCTCCAGTTTTTTCTTCTTACCCTTGTTTTGCCAAGCAAAGGCCTGCGACCCACTGAAAACGAGTCCGCAACCCGCTTTTGGGTTCCAACCCAACAGTTGCGAAACGCTGCATTATAGAACTTGTTTCATTGTAGCCAGGGTTGGATAGGGTTACTTTAACTTGATTACTTTCAATTACTTTTGGATTACTCCAATACCAAATATGCTAATAAAAGACAAAAGAAACTAAATATGAATAAAATGATGACTCACAACACGTGGTAGGCTTTCTCTCCTGGCTTTGATCTCTTTGATCTCCGGCAAAATTAACATAAAATGCGACAGAAACAAAATGGAAATAAATCCAAACAGCTTGCCAACATCATTTTTGCCGTTCCATGTATTCCGTTACTCCCCAAGCCTGCACCAAATTTAGTCATTTTATTCATATTTAGTTTCTTTTGTCTTTTATTAGCATATTTGGTATTGGAGTAATCCAAAAGTAATTGAGTAATTACTTTAAGTAATCCAGTTAAAGTAACCCTACCCAACCCTGATTGTAGCATATTACTCCCAACACTGTCGTCAAGACATAGTTGCTTTTATGTTATAGCCAGTGGGTGGTCATGTTGGAGAAGAGTCCCACTTGAGTATAAGGTTGTGGAAAGCAGAGTGGAAGGAGGAAAGGGAGTGTTTTTTCTTTAAGGATGCTGCCGGTGTGACGCCTAGGCCCCTCCCTGCTTGTTGTCTCAGTAAACACAAAGGTCCAAAGATAATCCAACATAAGATCACCGCAGTGACGGCCCACCCACGCAGTCGAGGTCGGCAGCCATTTTCAAGGTTTGTGCCAAGACAGAAAATAAGTTTTCAGTACAGCTATCTGCCAGCCTTATCGACACAGCTGCCACGACCAGTGGTGGGACTATTGCGTTACATGGAATGCAATTTTTTTGTAAGGAGTACAGTCTTTTAATTGAGTTTGAATGAATGAATTCAAGTCAAGTCATATTTATTTGTATAGCCCTTAATCACAAAGAGTCTCACAGGGCTGCACAGATCAAAGACTATTGCAAACTACAGACTATTATGACACCATCCCCTGATCTAAAACCTACATGAGGGCAAATAATACACAGATATTGTCAACATAAAATATAGGTTATTCATATGCTATAGAATATAAGTGTATTTTTAGCTTAAATTTAAACATTTCCACTGAGGTTGCAGATCGAATCACAGTGGGAAGAGCATTCCACAGCATCGGGGCCCGGATTAAGAACGCTCTCAAACTTGCGGATCTCTTTTTGGCTCTTGGGATCACTAGTAGACCAGCATTTTCAGAGCGAAGGTTCCGGACCGGAATATAGTGGGAAATTAAATCTGAAAGATATGAGGGAGCAAGTCCATGTATGATTTTGTATAATACCAACAGAACCTTAAAATCAGATCTTAAGCTAACAGGGAGCCAATGCAGGTTAGCTAAAATCGGGGTAATTTGGTCAAACTTTCTTGTCTTAGTTAAAAGCCTCACTGCAGCATTTTGTACCAGCTGAAGGCTCTTGATTTTGGACTTCGGAAGACCGGAGAGTAGTGCATTACAGTAATCGAGACGGGAATTAACAAACGCGTGAATCATAATCTCCGCATCCGACTGAGACAGCATAGGGTGTATTTTAGCAATGTTGCGAAGATGGAAAAAAGCTGTTCGATTTACGGTGGAATGCAGATCTAAATTGTACAATCACAACTACTGAAGTTGAGGGGTGTCCCATTATTTTAGCTAAGTATAGCACCCATTGGATATGAATAAACCACACCCTCTTACTATGGACTTCCTCTCCAGTAGCTCATTTCTGGATTCACTGCAAAATGCACGTTGAAAAATATTCTGTGATTCAGTTTCAACTCCTGTACCTTCTGGAAACACAATAGCTCAGCAGGTCTCAGTGGATGAGTGGTAAGAGGTCAGCAGCAGCTTCCTGTCTTGGTTGTTCTTCCTATAGGCTCTCAGGAAGTGTAGACATAGCTGTGCTTTTTGTATGATGGCTTTGGTGTTAGCTGTCCAGGAGAGATCATTGAAGATTAGGACCCACAGGTACCTGAACCCTTCCCACTCACTCACAGCTGATGGAGATGGGGGCGCTTCAATTTTGTTCTTCTCGAAGTCCATGATGATCTCTTTTGTTTTTGGGTGTGTTCAGGACCAGATTGATTTTAGAGCACTTGATCGTCAGCCTTTGGTTCCCTCCCTGAAGGCTGCCTCGTCACTTTGTAGTTGGATCAGCCCGACCACTGTGGCGTCATCAGCGAACTTGACGATGAAGTTATTCTCATGGGTCGGACTGCAGTCAAAGTTTTAGACAGGAGAGAGCTTAGCACGTGGCCCATTGGTGACCCTGTGCTCAGGGTGCGGTAAGAGAAGAGGTGCGGGCCAAGTCTCACCGGCAGTAGAGGCCTAGGGTGTCCAGTTTTCTAAATCAATGTCGGGGATGATGGTATTAAAAGCCAAACTATAATACACAAAGAGCATCCTGGCATACAGTAGCTGTGTTATCTTTCCAGGTGGCTTAGCACTGTATGCAGGGCTATGGCATTGGCATCCTCTGTGGATCTGTTAGCCCAGTATGCAAACTTGTAGCGGTCGAGTCCGGGGGGAGATAGTCATTTACGTGCTGAAGGACCAGTCTCTTAAAGCACTTCATGATGATGGGTGTGAGGGCGACAGAGAGATAGTCACTGCGGTTGAATGCGGGTGACTTTCGTGATGGGTATGGTGTAGAAGGCAAAAGAAGCGGACTGCTAAAAAAAGGAAAGGAGGCTAAAACAAAGTTCTCCATCAGGCTGCTGCTCACATGTGGCTCAGCTTTGCTTGTGTAGGCCCACTTCAAGGTGAAGGGCCTTGCAAACATAAACAGTAGAGGGGTTGCAGATGGAACGCGGAGGGCGCTGCTTGCTTAGCGAGACCTGCGTACGCTAAACAATGGATCAAGTGACACACGAGCTTTTTCTTCCATACGTTTATTTCTGCTCCCTCAATATTTATGCTGGTAAGAATACACACCTTTTTCAACCCTCCCTTTTTCGTGGTCATGATATCTACTTACAAAAAGTCGAACGTATTACATGATTTTATAGAGATTGCAGGATAAACCTAAAATTATATAGAATGATTTTAAATGAACTTTCAACTTTCTAATGTCATGTTGTTTACTGTAATACTTTGTGTCACGTATATAAATTCTTATACAGTACATATACATACACACACATGGGACACTTTTTTCAAAATGTCACGACCAGAACGGAAGTAGGACCCACATGCGTAATGTTAATAACAAGTTTTATTGAGATATAGAGGAAAGGCAGCGCCCGGGATCCGGTGCTTGCTGGACGCGGGAAGCAAGCCGCTCACGGAATCGGAACATGTTTCAAATGCGGATCTTCCGGAGCGGGAGGTGGTCGCGTAGTAGACGGACAAACAGGTCGTTAGCCGGGACGGGAGATCAAAACATGGTTGGGGTCAAAAAACGGGTTGTAGCCGGAGACAGACAGAGAAAACAGGAACGGGCGGGTGGAAAACGGGTGAAAAAACGGGACAGACGGTAGTCAGAGTCAAAAATGCTTGTCTTGTGAAAACAGAGGTTCGCTGAAGGACTGTCAACAGGCAAGTGAAAGGACTGCGCTTAAGTAGGACGGGGAAACAATCAGGTAGCCAGCAGCAGCTGGCACTAAACGACCGGGCACAGGTGAAATTAACCAGTCATCATGACACTAAAGGAAGTTCACAAAAAAAAAACAACAGAAAACGCATTGATTAAAATTAAAGAATACACGGATCAAAATTAGAGAACAGCAATGACTTTGGAATGGGAAACAATTCTGAAGGTTGCAACAGTCAGGAATTAGTAAGCAATGTACAGGCATCCACTGTCAATGACTTCAGCACATCACAGTTATAGGATAGCACTAGTGTCTGCTCTGGTGTGACTTTGGTCTCCTTCCTTCAATTCCGTGGTTTTATTGGGTTTATTGACCTTAACTTTGTCACACATAATTTTTCAGAGGTTCTCTATTGGGTTGAGATCAGGACTCTGGGCAGGCCATGCCATTAATTCAATGTTTCATCTTCAAGGAAATTATTTGCCTGTTTTGCTGAGTGACATGGATTATTGTCCTGCATGAAGTCTGCAGGCTGAGAAAGGAACCATGTGCTGTTGAAGAAAATTCGGATACACATTTGCATTCACTTGGCCATGTAGCTGTAGAAGAGGCCCAACTCCTGCTGAAGAAAAAATATGCCCTAAACCATGACAGTTCCTTTTCTATCTTTCACTGACTTTCTTTTTTTACACACTCTGTGTGTCGCAAAACTTCCCATCAGACCCAAATAAATTAAATTTGCTTTCATCAATGAAGTAAACTCAGGACAAGTTCTTCTCTGTCCACACAACATGTTATTTTTGCTGAAGAGAGGTTTGTCACTGCAGTTTGGGCCATCAGTCCAAATACTCTTAAAGGGTGAGACACTGTATGGCAAAATAGATCCTTACCATGTTCAGCACTGAACTAGCAAGCAATCCCATTAGCAGTGTGGAAACGATTACCCATTTACATCTTCCACATTGAACTGTCCTCTCTTGCAGTTGTCTTCTGTGGATAACCCGCCTTCTTGGGCGACTTAAATGAGTTAGTAGTTTTGTAAAGATGCAATATTCTTCAGATTACAGATTTGGAACAATCAACCTTTCACTCCTTTTTGTTTTCATCTGGACAAACCTGCTTGAGGCTTTTAATCACTTTAGAATGGCCCGCCATCTTGCAAAGTTGTATACCAGTTGAACAGGAGTTAGACAGATGATCAAGGAAATCCGCACCATGCGCTAGATTAAGTATGAGGCACCTGAAAGTCTAATTTTGATCCGTGCATATTTTGCAAAATACAGGTTTTTTTGTTGTTGAAATACCTTATCCATTTTGTGAAAAAAAAGCATTGTAGTAGCATGTTATAGACACAACAAAATGTCCTTAAACTAAGCAGTGAAGCTGGAATTTCAATATTTTGTAAATGGTCTGCATTTATACAGCGCTTTTCAAGTCAGTGAAGACCTCCCAAAGCGCTTTACATTGTGCTTCACACTTACCCATTCACACACACACACGTACCGATAGCAGCGTCAGCCATGCAAGGAAACTACCTGCTTATCGGGGGCATTAGGGATTTCGTGTCTTGCCCAAGGACACTTCGACATATAACACGGAGGAGCCGGAAATCGAACCTGCGACATCTTGATCCCAAGATTTTCCGCTTTACCTCTTGAGCTACTGCCGTTGTTGTTCTCTCATATTGATCTCCAGTGTATCAATGTGTGTATGGATAGATAGATAGATAGATAGATAGATAGATAGATAGATAGATAGATAGATAGATAGATAGATAGATAGATAGATAGATAGATAGATAGATAGATAGATAGATAGATAGATAGATAGATAGATAGATAGATAGATAGATAGATAGATAGATAGATAGATAGATAGATAGATAGATAGATAGATAGACTGATAGACTGATAGACTGATAGACTGATAGATAGATAGATAGATAGATAGATAGATAGATAGATAGATAGATAGATAGATAGATAGATAGATAGATAGCGGTAGAGTAACAGACAGTTTTTTTTTGTTGTGTTTGACTTTACATTTCATACTGTACTATGACACATACTTCTAGTAATGGAGTCATACACCTTTAATTGTTTTAGTGATTCCAACACCTTGCAAACCAATTTTCTTGGCCCCAGAAAAGCAACATCCAGCTACCTCGGGGCCCAGTAATCGGCCCTTAAATGCCAAACCAATGCAGACTGTACTTATTAGACACTTGTTAACTCCTGCTCAGGCTCAATTTCTGACAGCTTGCACTCAGGATGTGTTTCATCGCTTTGTTATGCGTGCAGCACATTGAGGAGCGTAGCTGTTGAAATTTAAGCCGGGTGGATCGGACAGGTCGGGGGCTCTCCGAGGGTCAATGAAAGCCACCAGCAGGACATTCGCAGCTTTTTTCTAAATTTCTTTTTCAATTCAAATTAAACTGTGGGTCAATGTCTTGACTAGTGCAAATAAACCTCACAAGACCGTCTTGCTGCATCCACTTTGTAACGTGATTGCCGACACTCGGTTTATTTTGGCAGGAAATGTAAACACACGTCTCACCTTTCCCTTTTCGCACTCACGGAGGAACAAGGGAGGAAAATGAAGACACACAGCTGTGGTCATCTTTCCGCACAGAATACGATTCAAACAATTACAAGATGGTGGCGATCTCCCTTATCATTTACATACAAGTCAACCTTTTGACATTAAAAAATGGCAGATTTTATCACGCACTCTACTCTTAGGCAAAAAACAGAATCTGCCACCAGATTCCATCATCCATCCATCTGTTATCTGCGCCACTTATCCTCAGTAGGGTCGCGGGGGTGTTGGAGCCCATGCCAGCCATCTTCGGGCAGTGGACAACTCACTCGCTCATTCACACCTAGGGACAATTTGGAGCGGCCAATTAACCTAACATGCATGTTTTTGGAATGTGGGAGGAAACCGAGGTGTCCGGGGGAAACCCACGCAATCACGGGGAGAACATGCAAACTCCACACAGGAAGGTTCGATCTCAAGACCTCATAACTGTGCCGCACACGCACTAACCACTGCGCCGCCGTGCTGCCCTGCCTTCAGAATATCAAAGGGAAAAACAACAACATGTGCTTCTTTAAAACCGGAATTGGAGAACTTTTACAAAAACGGAAATCTATTGCAATCGTTGGAGCGGTCTATTCTTCACAAAGACTTAGTTATGCTTCAAGATAAAGCAGCTGAAGACTAAAAATATAGTCTCAAGTGAATTTTTTTTGTTGTTGTTTTAATTTGGAAAAGCTGTAATTGAAAAAAGTTCAAAATGTATTTGTAAAACACTTTTTAGCCAATAAATTGCCACTCAAAGTGCTGTATAAAAACATTCTAAGCACAATATAAAGAGAAACGCCCCTACTTTTACCCCACCCAACAACCTTGGGACATCAAATACACACACACACACACACACACACACACACACGCACACATAATGGTTAAAGAAAAATAAAGACCACAAAAGAATTTATAAAATAAATACAATCATGGCAAGACACAGACGAACCAGGTGAGGAAAGGGAACTGAGGGGGTCATCTGAAGCACATAATACGAGAAAGCCCTACTGATATTCTCCCTATCATATATAAACTTGCATCTAAGACATATGTAGAACTACAAAATAAACCATTGAAATAAAGGGGTTAGCTTATATGCACAGATTTGGTATGTGTCACCAGGTAGGCACCGTGTGGGAAGGGGGGCGTAGCTTATACAGGAAAAACAAGCCAGAAGGAAATCAATAGGGCAAACAAGAGCTCAGAATTTACAGTAAAAGTATGCATAATTTCAGTCTTTTTATTTGTAAAAATATTTGAGCAATACACCATGCCTGGAAAAAAAAAACCAGAAATCGAGAAAGAGATATTTAAGTGGTTTGAATCCAGGATACAAAATAAATATGGGGTGTCTCGGCTAAGTGTTCGTTTTCAAGCTCTCGAGATTGCACAAGCCAAGAAATATGAAGGCTTCACTGCGTCCACAGGTTTGTCTACACCACATGTGTCAAACTGCCGGCCTGCGGGCCGGATCAGGCCCGCTAAGGGATTGAATCCGGCCCGCGAGACAAAGCTGAGGGAAGCGCAAGAGAAAAACGAGCTGCAGGTGGAAATATGTCCACTTGATTTTGCCAAAGCCAGGCGCCTCTCACAAACACTGTACTTGTATTTCTTTCTTTCTCTCTCTCTCTCTTTCACTCTCTAGGTCTCTCCTGTCTTTGTTCCGCTCCTTCTCTTTCTCTTGCTGTGTCTTTTTACCTTCTTTTGCTCTCTCTTACTTTTTTCCTTTTCTCTGTTTTTCTCTCTCTCTTGCATCCCCCTCCTCTTTCTGTTTTTTTCTCTTTTGTTTCTCATATTATCAATCTCTTTCTCTCTTCTACCTCTCACTTTCTTTCTCCCTTTCTCTTTTTCTTTGTCCTACCACTCTCTCTTTTCCCTCCCTATCTTTCTCTTATTTCATTCTCTCTTTTCTTTCTCCTCAATCTACTAGTCTTTCTTTCTTTCCTTTCTCCCATCTTTCCTTTTCATTCATTCTTTCTTTCATTCTCTTTCTTTCTTTCTCCATTTCCTTCTCTCTTCTTTTCTTCCTGTTTCTTTCTGTCCATATTTCATTCTTCCTTCCTCATTAGTTCGGCCCCTAAGAGAATGTTTGTTCTATCTTGTGGCCCCAGAGTTAAAATGGGTTTGACACCCCTGGTCTACACATTTTCTATTTAGGCTATTTTAAAGCAGTTTTAGGGAGTTGGCTTCTATGCGAGTATATACGGTAATTTGTAACTAGGTGATTACTTTCGGAGTAATGGGCGAGTTTTGGGTGTCAGTAATCTGGGGGGTACCTGGATTACTTTCTAAAAGTAACTAGCAACCGTAACTAATTACTGCTTTACAGTAACGTGTCAAGCAACCACTGCTAACTCTTAACCTCCTAGGTTGCTTTTTTGTTATCTTTGAGAAAATCACTTTTAACGCCACTCGACATTTGTGTTCTCTCAGTCAATGGTTGAGCTGTTCCATTTTTCAATTCCCAGCTATCGCGCTTCAGCTGCCAAATAAGCGATTGGAATCTTAAATCCGATGGGAATTAAGGGCAGATAAAAAAAAGGAAAAGGGTGAGGGGGTGAAAGGGGTCTTTTCTTCTTTTGTGGCTGCCGTGTATACAGGTGTGACTGTGAAGACAGCAGAGGTCGTTACCACACACGCACAGATAATCTGGGCGTCTGAGACCTGCTGAGGCACGCACCTGCACTTTTGTGTAACGGGAGCTATCGCCACTTATTCTAACAGCCAAAACAACAGTGGCAGCTTTGATAAATTGTGTGATGCATCTGAAAGACGTTAAAAATTCTTCATTTGGCCAGTGACCAGATAAATAACAACGATAATGTTGCATTTGCTTTGTTTTCTTGATGTGTAATGCACGACTATTGTTTAAGTCTTTGTGTGACGAAGTATAATCTACATTATTAAATGATGGTGTAAGTAATGCACTGGCACACAGTGTGACTTGCATGGCTCAGACCTGGATGACTCTATGGTGGGTGAGTTTTGTCTTACTATCGTCCGAGTGTAATAGTGAATTAATGTCAATGACTTTGCTTTGTGATCTCTTTACTGACATGTGTCATAGATTTATTGATGGGTGCATTGTTAAAACTGTGAAAGTTGATTTTGGTCTGTATAAGTATGTGTTAACAATGCCCAATTGCGTTCAAAGAGCTCTTATGCTTTATTTTTGACTGCACCTATCTACTTTTATCTTACTTTTAGCAAAGCTGCATGGGGCAGAACATATTAGGTAGGAGGAACGGGGGTACGGTGGTAAGTCAATAGAGAGGGACGTCATGCACCCCGTGTGTTTTCCTTTTGTTTCTATTTATTAGTGTCGCATGAAAACGGTGAAAGTAAGAAAAGGCCTGTCTTAAGTAGGGTCTACACCAACCCAAAACCCAAAAAGATGAAGTTTATTCAAGCGCATTTAAGAAATAACGTACTTGCACGCACATCATGAATCAGCTGATTGAGTCTGCAATGATGACACAAGACAAGAGATGGCGTCAGCGAGTAAAAAGGTTGCAAATTCCGTACAGTTATTCCTAAATTGTTATGTGCTCATATTTGTGCCAAATAAATAAAATATAAATGACTGAAATAATAAAATGTTTATAGCTTAAAATTCATACAACCCTAAAAATATATTCAGCAACACATTTCAATATAACAACATGACATGTCTCTAGGCATGTCATGCATTGGACCAGATCACATAGTCTTTCCAAAATACAGTACAAAAACAAATATTGTGTAATGCCTACTAGGTGTGTGGTGGGTGTATTCCCTTAACCACTTGGGGCACTATTTCCTGTGGTGTGTCTTGGGCAAGTACAGCCTGGTGGCACCCATCCCACTCAAGGCCAACAAATGTTTCCACCCAGTCCTGAACCAGGGACCTTTTACATTTTAGACTCATGTGCTAACCACTGCATTACAGAAACACACTAAATGTGTTTAGAATGACTGAATACAACAATATAAATGACATTTTACAAAGAGGTTAGGACAGGGGTTGGTGTACTGTGTCAGTTTGCTGAAAAGACAAATACTTTGTACTGGACTTCTCCCGCCAAATGGGCCGCTTGACAACACCAAATCTTTTTCAAAAACGCAAGCAACTTCAACAACATATTCATGAAAACCACTAAGTTTATAGTTTAGTTAACACACAAAAAAGGAGAGAAGACATCAATTAATTTTTACTTGCAAGGACCACAGGACAGTATAAAAAAATCTGGTTCCAAAAGGGCTCCCTTCGACCCTTTCTTTGTATAGGAATCAAAGAACAGCAACACTTTTGGCCGATAGTGACAATGATGAAAACAGTGCATAGTGATCAAAATAAAGCATAAGAGTTAAGATGACAAAATAACATACAATAGTAAGGAATATGCGTAAACATAACGAAATACCCGAGCATCATCCTTTGCACATGTCCAGGATTAAAAACAGAGACAAGCAAACTCAACCTATTAAAAAACCATGGGAGTACAAACTAATTTATATACATTACAAATAATAGTTTTGGAAAAACTACCCTATGTGGATTACGAGAAGAATGATCTGCTCTAGAAATTGACTGTGTTCACTTTTGATAAGGATGTAAACAAATATCTGATAACGGTAACCATGCAAAGTCCAGTCTTATTTTAACAAATCAATATTTTCTACAATGGAATGGACAGTAGTGGTTGGCCCTCTTGTGGCTGATTTAGACTTACAAATGACAAAATAGAAGAACAGAAAATAACATGAATTTCAAGCAAGTTTAAGACAAAGTGTACTACAATATGCTTTTTTTTATTGTTAAAATCCTTTTTGGTATGTTGTAGGGAACATATGCCAAATTCATGGACTGTGGGCCGGATTTGGCTCGCAAAAAGGTTTTCTACAGCCCCCTGAAATGATTTTGATTCATTATTGTATCATACACCAAGAATCGATTTTTTTTTTTACTTTGTTACTGCAACTTGAAGAAAGTGTTGTTTTTGGTTAACAGATTTTTGCACTTCATTGTACTTCAATCAAAGTATATTATAGAATATAATTCAGTTGGGGGCAGCACGGCGGCGCAGTGGTTAGCGCTTGTGCGGCACAGTTCATGTCATGGGAACCTGTCGTGGGTTCAAATCCAGCTCCAGACTTCCTGTGCGGAGTTTGTATGTTCTCCCCGTGCTTGCGTGGGTTTCCTCCGGGCACTCCGGTTTCCTCCCACATTCCAAAAACATGCATTTCAGGTGGATTGGCCGGTCTAAATTGTCCCTAGGTGTGAATGGGCGAGCGAGTGAGTTGTCTGTCCCCGTGTGCCCTGCGATTGGCTGGCAACCAGTTCAGGGTGTCCCCTGCCCACTGCCTGGAGATGGCTGGGATGGGCTCCAGCCCCCCCGCGACCCTAATGAGTATAAGCGGTACGGCTAATGAGATGAATTCAGTTGGATAAATAATAGAAATCTGGTGATCATTTCTTTCTTCGAATTAAATTTAGCTCAATTTTGCTAAAATATAAACTATATGCTACTGATAGTGCCTGAATTTTACTGGTTTATTTCCTTTAGTTTGGGGATTCTTATGTATAATACATGTATCCTTTTCACCCATTGAAAATGGAAGATGATTTAGCCCTCTGTCCGTTCGACATATCTGACACCTTTGTGTACAGGATGTATCAAAAGTCCTACCTGTACAATCAATTTTGGGGACTACCTCGTGCATGAGTTGTTCTGAAAAAATAAATATTTAACAAGCAATGGGAGATTCATATTTTGTTCCAAAAATAAAGACTTTCGTTTTTCTCTAGAGAAATGTAAAGGATTTTTTTTAATAGATTGCAAAATCAGATTGAAGGAACAATGTGCTAACACGAGGTGGTGTATCCCTGGATTTTCACAAAGAAAAGTTTTCCATCTGCCGCAGGGATGTCGAACTTTTGGACTGGCGTGACATCATCCACTTTGCGACAAGCACCCCTAGGGCATTATGTTCATCTGTTAATAAACAACGGGGTAGACTGCTGGAAGTGTGAATTTCCCTACGGGAATGAATAAAGTATCTATCCATCTATCTATCTATGTGAGATATCACAAAGAAAAAACTAATGTAAAGGGATGCGTATTTTGTCAGAAACAGAACAGATGGTAGATCCAAACACGAAACGTTTCTCACCAAGCTTTATTGCGAAAGCAGCGAAGTCAGGCGCGGGAAAACAAACGCCAGTTATTTGGTGATCGCTGGGCAGGAGAAGCAGGAAATCTACGAGATCGGAGTGTGGTCGGAGGGCAGAAACGAGTCGAGCAGCCGGGATGGGAAATCGGAGCGTGTTTGGTGGGCAGAAACAAGTCAGGTAGCCAGGATGGGAGATTGGACCATGGTCGACGGATGGAAACAAGTAGGGCAGCCGGGACATGAGATCGGCGCATGGTCGGGGGAAAGAATCAAGTCAGGTAGGCGGAGACGATCGGGAAGCCAGGGGCAGAGGAGTAGGATACAAGATAGGACAGGAAAGACGAGAGCCAGAGTCAAAAAGTGCTGAGTTTAAATAGGAGGGGAACCAATCATTAAACGAGCAGCACCTGGACTAAAACGAGCGGGAACAGGTGAGGGCAATGAGCAAATCATGACATTTTATTACCATAAAAACAATGAACAATATTTGTCTCTTTTCATTTCATGGGTACAGCAATAAAATGTTTAAAAAAACATTAAAAAAATGTAGATAGTAAAATAAATATTGGTGTCAAGAAAAAAAAAACACTAAAAACACACCAACAAACCCGCCAAGTTCAACAGGTAAGCTATGTATGTGAGGGTATAAAAGATATAAACTGACATTTGGTGATACATGTACTGTGAGGAACGGTCTTACTTCTTCCACAGAAACTTTTCATTGATCTTCCAGAGACTTTTTTCCTCCTCTACAGACTGAACTCGAGCTGCCAAATTGGTTTTGACGCAAACTCTCTGCACCTCCACCAGGTCTGTGAGTCTATTAATGCTCTCTTCGTTGCCCTCGTTCAGAATGTCCCAGAAGTCTTTGCGGCCTCCTCTCTGTGTTTTCCGTTCCGATACAGAACAGTTATGTGCATCAGAGTCGATGGTATTTCTGTTCAAAGGGGGAGGGGCTTGGCTTATGGTGGTTGTCTTTAGCGGGGAAGCTCTGGATTTGGGTTTCAACAAATCATCGAGGACGGAGGTGTCACCTAGAAACTCTGTGAGAAAGCTTGTCTGTTCTTGAAGGGGAGCCTTCTGGGAATGCTCTTCAACATTAGTCGTCAACTTTTGCTCAATATTGAGTGGAGTGTTTACTTCCTCTAGAGTGTTTGTACTTTTACTGCTGCTTACTTGACACCCACCTCCACCACCAACATCTTGGGACTCCGTGTTTTCTCCTGACTTTTCATGACTTCTAGCACGACTGACTGCCTCATCCTGCACCTCAGGTTCTGTCCTCGGACCCTCAGGTGGAAACATCCGGATGACCTTTTTCAATTTTGCTTTTTTCTTCTCAGGTTCAGAGAACTTCTGATTGAGTTTCCGCCTTCTGGTCCCAGTGCTTTTGAGACAGGGTGTCTGGGCATGGTCAGCTGGCAGAAAGTTGCTGTTTACGAAACTGGCAAGTGCAGGGTTGCCGAAGGAGGCGTAATAGCGTCGTAGCCACTCAATCCTCTGATTCGAGACGCTTCTCAGAACGTGGGAGGCAAACTGATGAGCCGAGGGGAAATTCAACTTGGACGCCATCTCCTGCAGCTGCTCCCTACACACCAACACACACACATATTTGATGCAGTGATGTTTATAACAGCAGCAACTGTAATTCATTAAATGCGTCACTAATAGTGCAGAAGGACCTCATACCTGTCAACTTATACTTTTTCCCCCTTTTTATGTTTTTTTTTAATCATTTCAAATTATGTACGCGGTATAAATTTTTTTTCCCAAGATTTGTTAGAAATAAATCATTAAAACAGGTTTTTTTATTACATCGATGTCGTTTCGATTGTCTGGGTCATTGGTAGCCGCCGCCGACGTCATCGTCGACTGCTAATATTGTCCTGGGACCAATGTTCCTTCTAATCTTCGGGTCTGAGCAATCAAATATAGTCTGTGAGCTTCACTTGGAACACCCCAGTGGGCAACATCAATCTTGAATGTGGCAACCAAATCGTTATCAAATACATCCAAAACCTGAAATGAAATCAAGTTACATTCTTCTGGCTTTCTGGCAACACTAGTTAGCTTTTCAGTTTTTTATGAATAGGCTAATGTAATATTGGAAAGGTTGCACAATCGAAACATCAGTTGTTTTTACTACAACTATTAAATGAGATTTCCGCTTTAAAATAAATTCTAATCAATAATAACATTTTGTGAATTTATTAAGTTGGTTGCGGAATACAGAACTAAATGTATTTAATCACACGTTTTAGCGGAGGCACAATGTTGGCAAAAAGATTGACTTGATGTGATTGCAAATTATTTAAATGTAACACGAGAGCAATCAATGAAAAACGTTTTTTCCCTTCTTTATTTATTACCCTTTTTTTTAAAATGTCTCCTTTTGCTGCTTTTTCCAGAGCTATTTACTTATTTTGCTTGCTTTTGTTCTTTTGTTCTCTAGTTTACTTTTTTCTTTCATTGTTACTTCATATACTTCCCACTTCTTTTTTTTTCTTGCTTTTTCCTTTTTGTTCACGACTTTTTCGTTTATTCTCTTTCTTTTGTTCCTCCGTTCATTTTTATGCTGAATGGATTACATAATCAAAAACAGAAGTTCATTTCTTGGTCCGTGTTCTGTGTAAAAAGTGTCATGTGTTTACAAAAAAATAATCTCTGGTTTTATCCTACATAATCTGTCTTGCTCTGAGTAAATATGTGCCGCATTGTGTTTGTAAAGTCAATTATGACTTAATAAGATTACTTGCAATCATGATTATGGGGAGCAATAGGCTGTTGTTGCCAGGTATGGTAACAGTTTTTAGGAAACCTGTGTGGAATACAACTGATGTTTAATGCAGGGGTATCTAAATTAAAGCCCAAGGGGCCATTTGAAGCCTTGTGACTATTTTTAGTGGCCCATAGCAAACAAGAAAATTGAAATTTGTGTCTGTTTTTACTCTTTAAAGCTTTTTAATACCCAATAATGAAATTTCTTTAATACTTATTTTTGAACGTAAATTTTTCTAAAAATGCTAAATTAACATTAGAAATCTATCTGGATTACTTCTTTAAAAAGAGGACAAAACATTTATGAAATTAATGAATAACGTATAAACCGAAACAGTCTGTGGTTGTTGCAAAAATGTGTAAAATAAACTTGCTTGTATTAAGAGGCAGCTCGCTGTTGAAGGAACCAATCATAACCAAACTCATGTTAAATTAGATCTAACCACAACTATTCATACAATCATTTTAAATGCCAAAGGGAAAAACCCTAAATAATGTATAGGAATCGTATCATTTGTTGCCTAACGTATATTGAAAATAAAAACAAAACAAATCAATATGAAAAAAAAACCTCACAATGAGTAGAAGAAAAGTCAATTAACCACCGTAAATTTAAGGCATTGGTCAATTGTTAAAATAGTTTATGCTATGGTCGGCTAAAAACGGCGCAATGGCCATCATTATCTTTTGTTGTGTGCGAATGCTGTCTGACTGACATATGCACATTTAAACTTGGGAATAGTCCAGCTCACGACCACAACCAAAAAGGACAAGTGTATAAACACTCCAGTAGAAAATGGATGGAAACTTGG
This sequence comes from Urocampus carinirostris, assembly GCF_059441175.1. Classification (NCBI taxonomy): domain Eukaryota; kingdom Metazoa; phylum Chordata; class Actinopteri; order Syngnathiformes; family Syngnathidae; genus Urocampus; species Urocampus carinirostris. Next base: position 21,341,038 of record NC_142353.1, on the reverse strand, counting down.
AATGCATTGTGATTGTACATTTTCTGACAGTGACAGATGAGCTCTGGAATCCATTATTCCAAATATAATTGACATCAAAAGGATATCCCACGTCACAAAATGCATTGTCTCCAACTGTGGCATGTAAACTGGATTCAGAAACCACAAAATGCTACGTATTGTGTCTTTCTAAAAGCCACAACTCAGATGCTATTAATCAAAATTTATTTGGGCAAAGAAAGATGAATACCCTATAGTCAGTCATTTTAACTTATTTTGTTTTCTCTTCTGGCATTTTTATGCACGTGTTATTAAAACAGTTGGTATTTCTGCACTCAGGAACAGAAACGCTTCAAAAGGGGGCGGTAACAGTTGGTGTTAGATAATAAGAACTTGAGTCTTTCACTGGAAAACCAATAAATAAAAAAAGGATGGCAATAAAACCCCTGTGTGAACTTGAATAATTAAACAGGATAGAGAATCCATATACTGGTATGTGTTTTCACACCCTTGTACCCCTCAGGGCAGAGATAGCTTCTTCCACCTGGGGAATGATATCACGACCTAAGAAGGTGCTAGTGTATGTGTGTTCATGCTTTTATGAGTGTATTTTAGAGAGACGTCTACATTAAGTGATTCTTTAGAAGTATGTGCGTATCCGTCGTAAAGTCTCTTGGGGCAGAGATTTTTTCATTTTTCTTCCGTCACAGTCGGGTCTCAACAAGAGTGTAATGTTTGGCAGGATGCTGGGAAAAGTCTGGTGGTAAAAACTCAGAGGTGGTCTCTCCATGAATGCACGCCATTTCCCGAGGCCCAGACGGGGGCGCTAGACATTAAATCCGTAGTGAGTTTTGGCCTACTTCCCAACACTGCCAGGAATTTTCTCTCTCTGAAAAGTCCACCACTTGCTTGCGGGAGGGTACACAATTCTACCACACACCACCCCCCCAAAATACCCTTTCAGTATATTTAGGATTTCTTTCAATGTTTCTGAGTACCTGCGAATGGCAAGAGGCGTCTCCCCCAAGATGAAGGTGTTACATTTGGTTGGATGAACGATGCTCTTCGTGAGAGTGACAGGGGGATAGTTCGGAACCTCCTTGGGGAGATCGAGAGATGGAGACCGTTGGTTGGGTGGGTTTTCTGAGAAGCCCTGCTGGAAAGTACAAAATTAAAAGAAAACTTTTAGGCAATTATATGTATTTTGCGAACTACAAGGCATAGCCAAAAACCTCAATTCGGTCAGAAATGTGAACGTACACCTTATACTGTAAACAGGTTCACCCTATAAGCAGTCAAACTTATTGATCAGTCGAAAAATGCTGACCACAATCGTATAACAACGGTGGCAACAGGAAACACAACAGATAACAATGGTAAAAGCATTGAATCCTAACCACCAAACCTCTAGAGCAGGGGTCGGGAACCTATGGCTCGCGAGCCATATATGGCTCTTTGTATGAGTACCTGTGGCTCAGAGACAAATTTGATTGCATACAAATTTTCTCCATCTCGTTCAAAACATGAGATATTAATCCTGTTCAGATACACGCAAAGCCAAAGCAAAGCTGAATTGCGAAGCAGTACTTCGCAAAATATATAGGGCCCGTTTTTCACTAGAATTTACAGTCAAGGTGTCAAAAAAAAAAAATCGTTTTGGCTGTACAACGCTAAATAATCCTTTATATAAAAGCTCACTATATAATCTGTGTTCAGTGTTCAGATACCTTATGATGAATCCACAGAACAAACTGTAAATACGCCATAACACCGGAAGAGAACTTAAAAGTTATTTGATTGGGTGAGTGGGAAGGATGGGTGGAGCTATGCAAAAAGTGCAAGCACTCCCTCCCATCTCTTGCCCTACGCCGTCTGCGCCAAAGGTAAGCACATCAGGCTCCTTGTTTGCAGAATGTTGTGACGTTTTTAAAAAATAACTGCTTGCATCTGGTTTTGAGACCAATGTGTATGAAAAAAAGGGTCAAAATGAGTTCAACCGATCTTGAGTAATTGCAAGGAGACAGGTTTAAAGTGGTATGTTTGTTGATTTTGGGACACGGGCTCTGGCATTATTCTATTTTCATAATTTTTATCAAATCATCAAAAATAAATGTGCTGAAGACTAAGCTTTTATCTGGGGCGCGGGTTTAGCAATTCAGTAAATTTGTCTCATTGCGGGTTTAGCAATTAAGTAAATTTGTCTCATTTTATATGGTTTGGCTCTTTCCCAAAATAAAATTAATATATTTTGCTTTTATGGCTCTTTGAGTCAAAAAGGTTCCCGACCGCTGCTCTAGAGGCATGGATGGTTAAAAATGGCATCACATTGGGCTTCACTTTTATTCAGGTCAAACTCAGCATTGTTAGTGACAAACATTTTCAATACCTGCAACCATCCGATTATTCATTTAATTCAGGACAACCAAATTACTTCCCTCGATGCCTCACTTCAATTCGTTTCGTAAATACTTTGGGTGTCGGCGAAACAATACTGTATTTCAGTAGTACCAAATTTTGCTGTACCACGGACTGGTTTAATGTCTGACAATATTAAAATAGTGTGATGATGACATAAAAGCTAATGTGTCTGTCCGTATCCCTAGTGGTCTAGTGCTTACGATCCGGCCACTCCCTGCCCAAATTTGATTCCCATTTCATCCAATGACATGCGTTTGTGATCAGTAATACATTCGGACTGATAAATCAATGCACAAATACGGTACTTTTTTAATAATGTGGTCCACCTTAAATGAGAAAAAAAATCTCAAAAGACACATTTTTGGTAGGTGCCCTCTATAATCGAATGCACCTTATGGAGTGGAAAATATGTTAAAAAGAAATCTTGTCTCAGTACTGTAATTTACGGATTATAAGCATTATTTTTGTCACATAGTATCAACCCTGTGAGTTATGCAGAGATGCAGCTAATGTATGCCTTTCTTCTAAAAGCAGTCAGGGGCACTCAAGTAGAAAAAGTAAGCGTAAGGCAGGCGGTGTGGCACAAGATGGAAGTCACAACTGCCAATAAACACCAAGGAAAAAGTTTAACGTACGGTAATGCACTTTATACATGGATAAAATTAGCATTAAAAATGGTAAAATAAAAACATATTTCCAATCAGTGTTATTTTTCAATTAGGCACAGAAGGAGGTGTTCCTTCCCACAATTATGGAAATATGTTGCGAAATATTCCATGCTCCGGGGTCATCGAGAGATTTAGTCTCAAAGATGACCCATCCGGCTTGTTTCTTATAGAGTTGTGATGTCATTGAATGAACACAATCCCATTAACACACCGTGTCCCAAATAGTACATGTTTATTGCGTATATTCAATTTTTTTTAGATAATGCATTTTGAAGACAACATGTACGTCTATTGCCATAGTGAGTTGTGACGTCATCAGAGAAACACCAGAACCCTAGCAAGCCAGTTGCCATATTGTTTTATGTGTTAATTGGTCAAAGAAGTTATATGTTTTGGTAGTCTTTGTAGAGAATCCCTGGGCGTTATGTCGCAGATGCATGCAGTAAAGGGCAAGCCACCCAATAGGGGCTAATTACAAACAAAAAAAAACACGTGGCGAGCCGCCAACAAGGGGCTAACCTGGACTGATTGAAAGGTGGCCGGAGCCTCAAAATACACAGTGAGCAGCCAGGCTAACTGAACTAACAACAAAAAGTGGCAATAGCTTTGGCGATGAACAGATATCTATCCGGGACTGCACAGACCAAGGGACACCGCAAAACTGGTGCTAACACAAGCCAACCAAACAACACAGGATGGGCAGCAACCAAGCGCCAACCAGGAGCAAACAAAACTGGAAAGTCCCTGGCAGCCCTGGCGCTAACGGGGAGTTAGCCGGACAAAATTTAACCAACTGCAACACAGAAAAACCACAATCAAAAAGCCACATTTTCATACCTACAAGCAGAAATGTTCAGTACAATTGCCTTCTGTTTTGGAGCTAGCCTCACATTTTATGATAATGGGATTCCCCATTTTGAAAGAGTTGTATTTGTTCAATGACGTCACAGCTCTACAACAAACAAGCCAGATAGGTCAACTCTGAGACAAAATTTCTCGAGTTCACAGGCATGTGGATATTTTTTCGTGCCTACTTCTAAGGAAAAAGAAAATCTGTGAATACCTTTAAAATATCCTTCAGTAAGTTCGAATGTGTTTTAGTTATACTGCTAGAGTAAAATAAGAATCATTAAAAAAAGCAGAAGTTCAGGTGGGTTGGGGCATCCCATGTTATACAAACCTCATAGGGGGCCATGAGTTCATTTGCAGGTAGTTGAGAATACATCTTGCGCTCAAACACATCCTTCATTGCAGCTCTACTGATAAGTTCTTCGGCTTTGCTCCCGCCCACAACTCTCTGGTTGGAGTGGGTGTGAACTACCTCCTGCACACCACCTGTAATCAAAAAGAGATAATGCTGATCTATGTTACTTCTTAAAAATAATTACCCCAACCAAAGTCTTACCCAAGATTGTGTCAATGGTTCCTTTGGATTCTGGAGATTTTTGACCTTTTACTTGGGTGAATTCAGCATCTCCACTTTGGGATTCCAGGATGACTTTAGGTTGCCCTGATTTGGCTTTATCAAACGTTGTGGCATTCTCATCTTCAGAGGTTGTGAAGTTTTCAATTTCCTCTGTGAACATAGCTCTTCGAGTATTGTTTCTCTTCCTGCTTTGTCTTTTCCCCGCTTGTAGTTTACCCCCTTCTCTTTGATTGGACTTCAAGGTATTACCCTTGGACCGCGTAACCGTCTCAATTTCCAAATCGTCGGACTCATTAGAATAATACTCATGCTGGTGCGATTTAGGATATTTGGGAGCCAAAATGTTCGCCCCCTCATTTTCTGAACTACTGTCTCCTTTAAGAGACTCCGGCATTGCTTGAAGCCTTTGTAGAAGTGCGGCAAAACTGTGCTGCATTAGGCTGGTTTGCTTGACGGACCCTTCCATACTCTTTGCGCCATTCGCTCTGCTGGAACTTCCCGGGTCCTTCTCGACCTCACTGTCACTCTCGCTACTGAAATCCATCAGTTCTGTGGAGCTCTTAGATTCATCAATTCTCTCGTTGATTGCATCTCCAGCCTCCTGTAATCACCAAAACAGATGGGTAACGTTGGCATATCAAAAGTCTGAAGCCTTATACAAAAATGGTTAATGAGAACATTCCTGGTGGGATACAAAACAGATGCTTATAATAGCAAATCATAATAAACCACAAAGTGACACAGGCTCCCTTTATGATGTAATACGAGGAACTGACATGTCCAGAAGCTGTAAACATTTGGGCTTTATTTGGACCACCAAGCATGATCCAATTATCATTATTCACAGGACATATCTTTCTATTTTGGGAGAGCTTGTGTGGTTTCGCGTGGAACCATATACACTATGCGATTTTGTGTGTGTACAGTTCAGATTCTTTCCATAAATTTAATGGATGTCAGGATCAAAACAAATTACAGATGCAGTTTTGAAATAAAGGAATTTTACACATGGAGATTGTGGGTTGCATCTCTTTGTACTATATGCTGGTGGTGAGTCAAACTGAAATAAAATGTAAGTTTGTATTTCATAAATTATGTCAAATAAAATCTCTAAGTTTGTCAATATTTAATGAAGGTAATATGTGTCATTTTTTAATCATAAGGCACAGCCTTTAAAGCATTTTTTGAGATATTTTTGTTCATATAAAAGGTGCACCGGACTATAAGGCGCACAAAAACTACAGTAAAAATGGGGGTTGCATTAAAAGAAAGTTAGGAAATTAATACTTTTATTGTATAGAACGTAAAGGAAACGTAGATTACAGGAAATCTGGTTTCACAACTATTCTAACATGGGTCATAGATAGATGGTTACCGTACATAGACACAATTAATCGTAAATATACATTTCCAATTCTATTTACCATAGTTTTAGTCTAAGGCGCACTGTTGCATGTGTGGCAATTTTTTGTTTTTGGGTGCGCCCCATAGTTTGAAAAGAACTGTATTTTCTTTATTAAATACGCGTAACACTGCCCAACTGTTTTAAGAGCCCATATGCTGCATTTTCAACTGCGCCTATCTGCTTTATCTTACTATTAACAAAGCTGTCTGGGGCAGAACCCATGTTTGTATTTTTTAATGTAGCATTAAAATTATGAAAGAAAGAAAAAGCCTGCTTTCGGTAGAGTTCAAACCCCAACCTAAACTCAAAGAAGTTGAAAAATGAAGAGTTTTTTTGAATCAGTTTAAGAAATGCATGTGATTGCACCTGCATCATGAATGAGCTGACTGAGGCTTCATGATGACACAAGCCAGAAGACTGTGGCAGCAAGTCAAACACTTCCAATATCAGTATAGCTCCTTTAACTTAAAAACAAAGTCTATTTAGTTCCTTTTGAATAAAACCATCTATAAATAGGTATTTCGTACAGCTCCTTTAAGTTAGAAAAAAATGCGAGTGGACACACATTTAATAATTACCAGTACTTGCAGGACTGCAGGATAAATAATTATATCTTTCAACTCAAATAAAATTAAATACATTTTTATAGAACTTTTTTAACAGTAAAATGCAAAAAAAGGACCTTGTGCTCTGAAAAAAAAGCAGGGCAACTCACGCTATTGCTGTGCGTCTTGCCCCCTTTCTCCACTGCCTCCATATTTGTGTGTGTGCTGGTTGTCATGACGCCCGCCTCAACTTGTCCTTCCCGCTAAAATGGAGAGAAAAGATATAAGTTGTGGGATCTTTAGGAGATAAAAAGTCATTGTTAAAGAAAAAATCTAATAAAGTAAAAGTGGTGTATTTTTCCCATTTGAATATTTCTGAAAACTGTTTTCTAAATTATTCGAATTAGGATAACAACGTAGCAAACATTGTTTACAGCAAGATTAGACATGGCACTCCAGGAAAAACATGTAATAAAGGCTTAACCCTACTCTCGAGTAAGGGTTGCCACTGACCTGTTTTGAATGTTAAATGTGTACAAAAACAACATACATTTGTTTATTGCATCAAGGCTTCTAGACTAGAAATATATATTTTAACAATTCAAGTTTACCAGCTCAGTAGCCTAGATGGTAAGGCGCCCGCTTTGAGACTGGGAGGTTCGGGTTCGCGCCCCGGCCGAGTCATTCCTAAGACTTAAAAAGTGGTCGGCGGCGCCCTCTCTTGGCTGCGGCTGCATCGGGTCAGATGCAATCGACATTTCGTTCTGTGTACATTGTTACACAGAATGACAATACAAGGAAATTATTATTATTATTATTATTATTAAAAGAAAATCCACATTGTAATATTCTCTATTTGAAATCATTGCATTTGTATTAGTAAATTCGGCTATAAATACAAGTTTATAAAGCACTAGCTCTAGCCAAAACTAAAAGCATAGGTGGACTGGACATAGTGTTCATCAACTGCAAGTAATATATCTGCAGAGAAGACACTAAAAGTGTCCCTTTTTTTGACTCACATGCATCTTAATAAATAATTGCATAAACACACAAGTTTTTGCACACATAGACTTTAACCAAAATTTTGTTGTAGTTGATTTTTGAACGAGTAATCGATTTTGGTACGTCTTGGCTGTTATTTGTTTGGTCTTGCAAATGTATTGCCGTTATGCCGTTATGGACTTTTTGGACTAGTTTACAGGCTTGAGGCGTCGTTGCGTCATGATCTTTCCGGACAAATTTCAACATGTTACCCAGTGTTCTCTTTTATTGATGTTTACTATGTTTGTGTACTGTGACTCAATGCTAAATCTATTCCACGCTGGTCATCCTGGAAGGAGGATTACCACTTGTGAGGGCCCTTCTCAAGGTTTCTTTTTTCCTCACGCTGCGGTTTTGAGTTTTTCCTTGCCCGCATGTTGGTTTAAAATCAGGCGATGGTGTAATTGTAATCCTGTGCAGTCCTTTGAGACATTTTTGTGATTAAGGGCTTTACAAATAAATGTGACTTGACTTGACATGTTTCGACTTGTTTGCTTTTTATTTCATATTTGTTCCGTTTTTTACCATGCTCTCTATGGGTCGAAACCTACCGGTAAACTAACACTGAAGATGATATTATGGTTAATAATATTAAAATAGAAAAGCAATATAATATAATGAGTAATAGTCAGGTAACAAAAAAACTTAAATTTGTATAAATCTTTTGAGGTTCATTTTAACATTTTTCAAAACTTAAATTGAGGAGTATGGCATACTGGCAGAGAAAAGACCCAGAAACCCACAGCAAAAATATATTAAAAAAACAAGATTTTCATGGATGAGGAAGAGTAATAATGTAATCAAGAGATAAGAAAAAAATTGTAGAGTATTTTATAGCTGATTAAACGCGTGGGTCGCCACCCACCCAATAACACGTTGTGTTTTACCTGAAAACTAACACAAGAGGATGGCTAAAAAAGAAAAATAACATGAAAAGAATGTCAAAATCAATAGGTAAAATATTTACAAGGTAGTACTTACAGACTGACCATGTATGCGTTTCATTGAAAAAAAAGTGGTTAGTAACTTTAGGAATAGGATACATATAAAAGTCAGATTTATTGTCAATTCTGCAGCATCAACAGCGAATTGAAATTACATTATGCTCATCCCTCATTGCCTAGAACGTAAAAAAATATTATGCTAGGACACACTACACCAAGACACACAAGTAAACAGTACGACACATAAATAGTCAGTGCAGACAAATAAGTCATAAAGTGCATATGGTATCTTTGTAAACAGAAGTCGTGCATATTAAAGAAATGTTCTAAGGTTTATTTCTAGGCCAAACTTTACCTCAAGTATCGTGCGGGTGAGGCATGTGCCTTGGCTCTGCAGTCTGAAGAGGTTTTTGATCCCAAACAGTTCGCCCTTGTAGGATCCCTGCACAGCATCGAAATATCTCCGTGCGCTCTCCACACCGACGACAGAGCTCTGTAATTGCTGATTGCAAACAAATATAAGCTTGTATTTCAAGATGCCTGTGCTAATATATTTGTGTGAAGTATATGGATAGATTGTTCAACTCAAAAGTTAAAAGCTGAACAAAGTTTTAAGAAGCCCTGAAGGGACCTAATTTCTAATAATTACGCTTTCAAATCCATCCATCCATCCATTATCTGCACCGCTTATCATCAGTAGGGAGCCCATCCCAGGTATCTTCGGGCACCGGGCAGGGGACACCCTGAACTAGTTGCCAGCCAGTCGCAGGGCACAACATTCACTCGCTCATTCACAACTAGGGATAATTTGAACTGGCCAATTAACCTGACATGCATGTTTTTAGAATGTGAGAGGAAACCAGAGTGCCCGTAGGAAACCCACGCTAGAGAACATGCAAACTCCACACGGGGGGGCTCCAGTAGCTGGACTTGAACCCTGAACCTCTGCACCGAGGGGTGTGCGCTAACCACCCAGTCCCCGTATTTGGAATTTATCATCAACCATCTGTTCAGGAAACTCCAAACCAAACAGACTTTCTTCTTTTGATGATGGCCAATAATTGAAAATTTATTGTATTTTTTTCTTAGTGAATGAAATCCATGTCTGGTTTGCCATTATTGGAAAATTGCTTTGAAAGTCATTTAAGTGCTTGAATTTGACCATAAACGATGTAAGAACCGTGGACTTTACATGCAGCATTTAAAGTTGGTTTGGTTGTGAAATGTGTTTTTGTATACCTGAACTAATAATTTTTTTTCCTTCCCCAGCTAAAATTCAGGATGGGGTTGAGTTGTACTCAGAAAAATATACATACCTATTGCTAAGATATACACCATTGTAAAATGTTTAGCATCCATTGAGAGTCCCATCTGAAAACAATAATCTGACCCCTGCCAAAAAGAAGACTATTAAAGCAATGCTTTTAAACGTGAGATTTAAAGTTCCAAACACACCCCAGATGATCTCTCAAAATTGTAATTTTCAGAGTACCTGCTTGTAGACTTGTCGGAGGTAAGTAATTTCCTCAACTGTCCCCAATGAAATCAGCCTGAAAACTGATACATCTCTGCACTGGCCGATGCGATATACTCTGAAAAGACGCAATGTAAAAAAATACTAACATTCCATGTAAGATAGCTACACATTTTATACATAACAAAAGACTGAAAAACAAACCTGTCGATAGCCTGAAGATCATTAGCTGGGTTCCATGTCGGGTCAAATAATATCACAACATTGGCGCCTACAAAATTTAGACCGAGACCGCCTGCCCTGTAAACAACCAACAGCGTCCTAATTTAGTCTTCACATCGAATGAAAATCTATTAAAATGCTCGAACCAAAATAGATTTTGCAGAGTTAATACCACACAAATCTCTTAATTTTGGTAAAAAAAGGTCATATATAGACTAACATGGTAGACACCAGACACAGGTTTATGTGAGCAGATGTGTTGAACTCCTTGACAATGTGAATTCGCTCCTTGGCTTTGGTGTTCCCATCCAACCTGCTATAGTCATTCCCCTCGGCCATGCAGTAGCGCTCCAAAATATCTAAAAGCTGCCAGAAAAACAACAACACATTAGACGCTGTGAAATTGTATTGGGATAATAGGTAATTTACTGTTATTGACTGAAGACCTTTCAGGACACTCTCCATCTATCATCCATGGATAATAGGCAAAGAAACCTGTGGCATTTGACAGGAATAATATCGAAAATTGGATGGGTGGATAATCGTTGCGGAAACTGTTAACTACAAATGTTTGTAAAAAGTTAGTTACTATTACTTCACTCTGATTCCAAATGAACTGGGTCAATCAAATCGCAGCAACTTATTTGCCTCAACAGCTCTTATTTGACTACCATGAAAATACAAAAGATATAATCTTTTATCATCCAATCTTTGGTGACACTGCAATGTCTCATTCCTTTAAAAGCTCAACTTGCATTTGGTGATAAAGCCCCTTGGGTCTTTGACATTAATTTCAGTCATGAGAGAGAAGAATAAGAAAAAAAGCATGTCTGCTGCTTGTGTTTTGTCTATAAATAAGATGTAGAACTTAAACGGCAGCAACAATTAAGTGTAGTCAAAGCCTAACATAGAAGGAACTGTGAACTCAAGTCACCAGAATATAAAGTGAAAAAATTGACGCCTTCTAAATTATGCTGTAAAAATCACAAATCATCAAATTCCCATTATCTTAATGCAAAATTTCTTGCATACTTGTTGAACACCAGAAAAACCATGATTTTGCTGTCCTCTTTAGTCTCCTGAGTGAAAACATTGGTCACGCTTTAAACTGGTCCCCACTCGATATAAACAAATTAACAATCAACCAACCACAATCCCAACTTGTGCAATTTAGTTCATTAAATGAAGTTGGGCTTTTTAAATGGGAGAAGTAAACAAAAAATACAAAGAAGAACAGCAAGCACAATCATACTTAAGAATCCAGAACTTGTTCACCACCATGCTTGATTGGACAAATCATTCTAAATATAACATGTGTGAAACTTACGACTCATGCAAAAACTGCCTTTACCTTGGTTGAAAGTGAAAAGAGGAGCACTTTGTCTTTTCTTTGACGATAGAATCTCAATAGCTTCTGCAAAACCTGAGAGAGTGTAGAATAGGTTGACATTTTTATTTATATAAAAACGTGGATGATTTATGTTTTTGTTTTGTCTCCACGTTTTTCTCCTTTACGAGAAGTAAAACGAGTCTTATAGTTTTACCACACCTTCATTTTGCCGCTGTACATTGGGTCGGACAGTGCCTCAAAAACTTCATCGGTGCACCTCTTCATAAAGTCTGGAAACTTCTTGAACACCTTTTGACAAATGGCGTTCACACATTTTTCCTAAAAACAGCAATGAATAATGTTACAAAGGCCAAACTGATGCTGGAATCACGCAGTTAGGTATTCAATATGTCATGACAAGAACGGAATCTGGACCCAAATGAGTAGCGTTAACCACAAGTTTATTGCTAGAAAGAGAAAGGGAAGCGCCCGCGATCCGGTGCTCGCTGAATGCGGGAAGCAAGCCACTCAAACAATTAGATCGAGATTCGAATACAGAAGTAGATCTTCCGGAGAGGGAGATGGCGGTGTCAAGGAAGGAAAACCAGGTCGATAGCCGGGACAGGAGAGCAAAATCGTGGTCGGGATCAAAAACAGGTCGTAAGCCGGGACGGGAGAGCAAACTTGGTCGGAATCAAAAACAGGTCATGGCTGGAGACAAACGGGGAGATCAGGAACGGACGGGTGGTAAAATGGGTGCAAAAAGCGGGAACGACGGGAGTCAAAATGCTTGTCTTGTAACAACAGAGGTTCGCTGACGAACTGACAACTAGAGAGTGACAGGACTGGGCTTAAAAAAAGGACAGGGAACCAATCAGGTAGCCTGCAGCAGCTCGCGCCAAATGAGCGGGCACAGGTGATACTAATCAGTACTAATGACACAATAGGGTAAATTCAGAGTTTTTGGGAAAACACAATGTTGAATTTTTAGCTTTAATAGTTAAGCCCCAGTCAACAGCCTTTATCACTGTATTTTAAGTGAGTTAAAATTTTGAGCACCGAAAAATTGGATATGTAAAAAAAGGCATATTTCAATTTATTAAATGAATTCATTAATTTAAAATTGGTGAGCTAGGAAAAATATGATCACTGTGCAAAATAAAAAAATACATCAATAAAAATAACTACACCCAATAAAATCATATGCAGCCCTGCAGTGTTTCCCATACATCGGAAGATTCTGGCTGGCTCCCAGGTTTAATTGGTATTACTAAAAGAATGTAATATTTTCAAGTATATATGTGAATACAAAGTTAATCAAAATAACTTCTTGATTTCCCATTATATAAATGATCGCAAACCCCATGGTGTGTATTTGTGCTGCACATCTCTTTCAGTCGGAAGAAATCTTTGTTAGTCAGCCTATACCACAGTGATGACATTCAGTTGCTGCGATGTGTGTTCCGCCCCGCCAGCACTGTGATTAGACGGCTGGGTAAAATGTAACAATGACAAGTATCATGTTTTCCCCAAGTTTGACATTTTTCAAATCTCGGGGAACAGAAAAAAAGGTTTGAGCGTTCCGCGCTATAAACCTGCCAGGTGATTCTTTGCATTGCTCGTGTTCTCCACAGAGCCTAAAAACGCAGCGCTGCCTTTGCAAGCAATTGGGAAAAATTGTTCAGAGAAGAAAAATGCTTAAGTGGACAAGGGCCCCACAGTAGCTCATAGCATTACAATAACTTCCTTTAAACCATTGAAGAAGAACGAACATCCTGTCATAGCAGCGATCAAAAGCAGTTGTACTTATACGGTAATATAAGAATCATCGATATGAATAATACATATAGTTACATTTAAAACTCATATTGGTCTCTGATACCTTAAAATAGTACAGCATCGGCAACATTAGTTATTTTTAGTCTGATCAAATGACGATCAGGTTTTCTTTCCCCATTAAACTCCTGTGTGGGTGTGACTTGTTTGCCTCTCTTACGAAGTGTATTTATTATTCTATAGTTTGTAAGGACACAAAATTATTATAGAGGTAGCTTCTTGATGTCGCTCTAACAATGCAAAAGATCTATGTTTTCGAATCTAAAATGAAAAGATTTTACTTCCAAGGGAACATGCATAGGTCCCCCAACAGGGACTCACAAAATTCTATGAGAAAGACTGTAATAATAAATGGCATGAAAGGGTGGGCATACAACCCCGTGGTTGAGATTCATTTACAATAATACATACACAGTGTTGTCATATAATGGTGGAATATACCATTAACAATCATTTATACCTGCTTCTTACTGGTGCCTACAGTGGACTGGAGCAATGCAACATGGCTGGCAACCTTCCTCAGTACTGCTAGATAAGTGAAGTACAGTGCCTTCGCTGGCAAACCCTCAACGTTGGTCTACAAGAGAGACATATGTTATGGAAAATCATCTTTTTCACGGCTTGTATAGGAGTACAACCAACCACCTCTTTGACCTGTTGCCCACTGGAAAGTGCTACAGGTCCCTTAAAACAAAGACTAGCAGACAGTTTTTCATCACCACCCTAAACAAGCACGCAAAACTGTGAAAATGTATACCTAGCCAGTAAATGTGCAGTCATCGCTTGATTATTGACTACTTTTGGCATTTTCGTTGCTACTCAATGTATTTGGACTCTTCAATTGCACTATTGTTACGAAACACTATTTTTTCTCTTTTAATTCTAGATTACGTGTTTACCCTGAAGTGCCTTGTCTAATCTCGCTGCAAACAAACATTGTTACCAATGACAAAGACAATTCAATTCAAAGAGCCAAGTCATTAATTTGTCTACGCATTCTTGAGTGAGTAAACAAGCCATGTTAAAAAAATGAATTCAGGACCATTACCAGTAACAGTATAGAACTCTTTACTGACACCAATAACACAGATACATAAACTCCTAGATAGAAAATTAATATTACATTTGATGTTTGAATGTGAGTAAACATTTGTTCACATGTATTCGCCTCATTGTAAGCACCACTACTGATGTATGAAATCATACTTGCCCATTTATAATGTAGGCTAAGAAGTCTTCATTTCGAATGGACTAAAAGGACACTAATTTACACAAAAATCGATCCTACTCGAAGAGCCACACACTCAAAAGAAAGAAATCTATACTGATGTTTGGTATCGGTACATTCCCATTTCTGACGTAGTCTAATAGTTTAGCAATTTGGACCCACTTTAAGCTAAGTAAGAGTGATAACCTCATAACAAAGAAATAGGAAAGATCAAACCTGACCTTTACATTTCCAGTGCAAACATATTTAAATAACATAGTATTACGAGCTCTACTAATCCATTTCATGCTAACACAAGCATGCAAAACTAAAGTGTGTGTTTGATTGACCAGTTCACCAAAATTCCACAAACTCTTTTCAGTAATTAGGTTGAAGTGAAGTGAAGTTAATGTGAATTTCCCTGAGGAGATGAATAAAGTAACTATCTATCTATCTATCTATCTATCTGAAGCAAGGGTGGTGGTTGGCATTGGCGTGGGCATTGCACCTTTTAAGTAATAACATAACATTGGTAGAGACAAATTAACAATTTTGAGTTGTCGAAAACTATTAATGCGCCCATATAACAAGAAACAAAAGAAGAAATTGCAAGAATAGACTGACTTTATAGCAGCATTTCCTTCGAGTACGTCCACTTTGGCAATCACATTTCTCTGAAGACCTTAGAAGTAACTGCAAATCTTCACACTCCAGCACAGTTTGATAGACTGTCTGCTGAAAGTCAGTTAGAGAACAGTATACCACCTAAAGTGAGGCAAAAAAGACCTGAATCTTAGATTCACTTGATCATCATCAATGAGTAGAATGTGCTCGTTTAGACTGCAGGGACTTAGGGCTACGTTTACAGGGTCGACCTAATAAGTGCGAGTCTAGACCGCAGGTACTTCTCGACAGGGCCAAATTTACCTGGACCATCGGAGGACCTGCAACAGGGCTTGACACTGATTGACTAAAATACAGTTGAACTGTGTTCTTAAATCTTTTTGTTGTACACAGAATATCTTGGACTTTGTAGTCAAATGGAGTGACGTTAGATTTACTGAAAATTCCAAACTACAAGGCACTACTTTTTTATACATTTAAACTCTGCAGCTTGTACTATTTTTATCATGAGGCAGATAGTCGCAATGGTGGTAGCAGCGACTTAGGGCGCATGTCGGGCACTCCCAAGCTGCTGTGCCGGTCATCGCCCCGCATCGACGAGGCGGTTAGTCTCTGGCAGGTCGTCTCGCCTGGCTCTTAGCAGCTGGCTTAAAACTGGTGCGGGCCAGGGAATTCGAATGTTTGAATAAAACAAAGCATCTCAGTTTCTGCCAAGTGCTTTGAATGTCAAAGTAAAAAATTCAACGAGGCGCAGGTAAACGCCACGAGTACCTATTACTCCTTTTGGTAGCCAAATGCCTTGTCATTTATTAGTAACGCACATGAGTGGATGAACACGATTCCTACTGCACCAATGTAGAAAGATCGTGGTCTTGGCAGAAAAATGGGGAAATGTCTAAGATGGCCTGATGAGAAAAATTATATACAGGGAGTGCAGAATTATTAGGCAAATGAGTATTTTGACCACATCATCCTCTTTATGCATGTTGTCTTACTCCAAGCTGTACAGGCTCGAAAGCCCCACTCCAACTTCCAAAATATTCAGCTTTGATATTAATGAGACTTTTGGGTTCATTAAGAACATGGTTGTTGTTCAATAATAAAATTAATCCTCAAAAATACAACTTGCCTAATAATTCTGCACTCCCTGTATATTCATATAAATATAAATAAATTTTTATATATATATATATATATATATATATATATATATATATATATAAATATATTCAATCAACCGCCACTAATTGTTGGAAACATTTCAAACTTTTATGTATAAGGATTTTTGCTGCACTTTTGCTATATGTTATTGCCAGCTTAATTATTTTGACTGCTGTGCTAGTTGATTAAAATGAAAGCTTGGTTGTTTAGCTCGGTGTCATATCGCTAACATTACAGCTTGTAATGACACATAAGTCTCCTGCTCCGCAGTCTAAACATGCAAGTGAGAGGGCCGTCCCTGTAAAGGTTTTTGTGCCCCTCCCATGACTGAGGTCACTGCAATCTAGATACTCCTGTAGTCACTTACCCTGTCATCTTTTTTCGGCAGTTGATCCCTGATCAGCGATTTGGTCCTTCGGAAGAAATAATGGGAAATTTTCTTTACCAGGTCCCTGATGGTCTTTCTCGCTGTTGCTAAGTCCCGCTTGGTTGCACTGTGTCTCTGGCCCCGCTCAATTGGGTCCGAAACTCTTTTCTTAAAATTCCTCAAGTTCCCAAGGCAACCAGGGACAGCCCTGTGTGGAAAAACCGAACAACTTAGTTGCACTTCTCCTAAAAAAAAGAATAGAAAATTTAACTTATTGATGCTCACTATTAAAATTGAACGACAAATTCATAAATGAGGTCATTGGGCTGATCCCAAAAAGGCTAAGAATACAAACTTACCAGTCCAAAACACACCACAACTCCTCAAGGTTATTCTGAAGGATAGTGCCGGTTAGGCCAATTCTGATCTGAGGGGAAGAAAAGCTAAATAAATAAATTTAATATAACCCAAATAATTGGGTAGATAGGTGTATTTGGAATGTACGCATTGTAGCATGTTTAAGAACAAAATCTTACCTGACATTTGAGGTCCTTCATCGCTTGAGTGATTTGAGAGTTTGGATTCTTTATCTTGTGAGCCTCATCTACGAACACTGCTGACCAGTTGATGCTGCAGAAGGGGAAGTTGTCTTATGAGATACCTAGTAAATTAAACTGCAAGCAATGACAAACCTGCTACAATGACAGTAAATAGGGAAAACCATATCTAACCTTTATCTGCCATACAGATTATTTAGTGAACCAGTAAGTCTTTCTCAATAACAAGTTACATTGGTCCTTTGTCATTTCATGGCTTACTGTATTTTCCACATATTTAGGCGCACCAGTTACAAGGCGCACCCCCAAAATATAATACCAGATTTTGTGATATGTTTCATCCATAAGGTGCACTGGACTATAAGGTGCATTAAATTGAGACTACAGTAAGAGCCACCAGTTTAAGTGCAATTTTTAATGTTTAAAAATCACAAAAACGGGAATCTACCGATGCGACTGAGAACATATGAAAAGGCATTAGGCCTTATTTCATGATAACAGGATTTGTATTCAGTATCAGTATCAATCTCAGCATTCACTGGTTTGCTCAGTGCACTCTGATAGGTTAAACAGTCTCTCAACTTCTTCACCTATTTGTCAACAATCAATCCATTTTATACTTGGTTAACACCACGTCATCACTATAACTGTTTATATGTACGTAAAAAAATTGTATGGTATTTGCTGAAAGACTTTCTGTTTCTGTCTTCCACAATGTTACGGATGCACAGGTGAAGAAGTGGAGAGACTGTTTAAATGATAAGAATTCATTACACAAATCAATATTTCTTGCAACATGAGTAAAAATAATGTGATAATGATGCCTTTTCACATGTCATGTGTACCATAAGTGGTCTAGCAGTGTTGTGACAGAGCCCTCATCGAATGCCGTTGCATACAATGTAATGCAATTTGGGCGATAATTATCAATTGATCATTCATTGCTTAAATATAGAAGTACCTCGCAAAACCTTGTGAAATAAAGCACACCTATAAATACTGTGTGAATTTTCCAATCTTATGCAGCGAATTCCAGGTACACCGGGTTTTAAGGTGCACTTTCAAACCTATGGTCAATTTGGTGTTTTTAGGTGCGCCTTATAGTCCGGAAAATACGGTACTTGCTGTGCGTTCACAGAATCACGTTTTTTTGGGGGGTTTATGATTTTGTATGTAACCCATTGAAAACTGATCCTGCGGCTCATATAGACGAAGCAGCAGCACAGTTTCCTGAGAGTGATCACAGAAAACAACCTGGATTAGAAGTTGCTGGCGTCCTTCTAAAGACCAGCAGTGGAGAGCATACTGGCATCATGGCATCATGGTGTGGTATGCTTGGTGCATGTCAGTAAGGAGGAAAACTTTACAGAGGGGTTTCGACACATCAGAAACCATGGGCTGCTCTCTGCCCAGTCTGGAGAGCATGCCTCGATATAACCCAGAAGATCCAACAACATTATGAAGAATTCCCCATACAAAGGCCACCACCTCTTTGACCTGTTACCTTCTAACAGGTGCTACAGGTCCCAAACAACATCTAACAGGGTCAGAGCCAATTTCTTCCTCAGAGCCATCACCGACTTAACAAGCATACAAAAACAAAAAAAATATCTTGCCGATTTACTCTGATATTACATGTTTATCTTGGTGTGTCATGTATAATCTTGTTGTAAATCATGCACCCAACATTGTAATCAATGACAATACACACAAATATAATTAAAACTCGAAACATTTATGTTTTGTAATTTCATATTGAAGACTCTCACCTATTGAATTGAGCAAGGCAGAGTCGAAGAGTCTCATAAGTAGTGAGCGTGATCTCCACGCGGCCCTTCTTGACGCGAGCCAGCTCCTCCTGTTTCCTCAGCCCGTGGACCACCGCATACTGGAAGTGGCCCCAGGTGTCTAGTTCATCTTTCCAGTTATAAAGCACTGACAGCGGGGCCACAATCAGGAAAAGCTACAAGAGATTACAAAAACATTCCGGTGATGTCATTTACAGGCACCTCGAGCATTATTGTTGCACTTAATGTAGTCTTAATCAGGATGAATTTCATCTGCAAACTGACAGTGTTGTGCCTTTGAAGTCATTCAAGCCATGTTATGCTCTTATTATTGCACCCACTTTATTTGGCTTCAACTGCTTGGATGGGGTCTGAGTTTGACTTTGCAGAAAGTGAGGCTTGTTCCTCTCAATGTCCTCCCAAGTTCCTTTTTTATGCAACACCGCTGCAAGGAAGCCCAGAACCTGCCAATAAAAACAAAAACAAAAAACAGCATGTGAAGAAACGATAATTTTTTGACTGGTTCACTGTTTTGACCTCGATGAAATATCGCTGCGAAATCACGTTATACAAAGCTCTCGTTGAAGGATATCAGTTGTGACTCAATGTATTAGTATTATGCGTTCACTTGATCCTTGGCAAATAATGTAGATATTGTGGCTTTGTTTTTATTTTTGCAAATAAAGTATGGATGTAAGTAACATCTTTTTTCTTTTGTGTGCATTTTACAAAGGTAAAGGAGCTGTGGGGAATTTGGAACTTTCTTAGTTTCTGCCGCCATCACCTGGCTTTAAGTCATGATTTCAGCCTTAGTCAGCAGATTTGTGCATTTCTTATATGCGCTTGAATACATTATCCTTCTATCATCTTTTTGGGGGTTTGTGTGGCATTTGGACATTACTTCAAAGAGTTCTTTTCTTACTTTCCCCATTTTCATGCTACACTAAAGAATAGTAGTTATTTATTTTTTTAAAACATGCGTTTACGAGCACAAAAGCACTCTCCATCACTTCCATTTCTTGAACCTAGCCTGTTGCCATCGAAGACCTCTAATAAAAGTAAGATAAAAGAAAATAGGCACAGTAGGAAAAAAAGCATAAGGGCTCTTTGAATTCAGTTGGGCATTCTTAACATATACTTAATTGAGAAAATAACTTCTGATGTTTGAAGGACACCTCAAACAACGCACTCTTCCTTAACCAGAGAAGAATTTTCATAATACTCTGTACTCAACATATGGTTCCACATTGCTTGTTAATAATTTTAAGTTGTGATATTTACAAAATACAAAACTTGCAGTTAACCCGAGTTCCGACAATCTCAAAAAAACGTTTAGCAATCATAAGCGTAGTCCATTTATGGGCTTCTGGATCTAAGTACCTGTCAGGAGCTTTGTGAGCCTTGAGAACTTCTAACAGCAAATAAAAACTACTGATCTTGGACCGTCAGACACTTTACTAAAATTAAGGAACAGGTGATCATTCTTTGTTGTTGAATAATTTGTTTTAGAACTGACGTAAGGCGTGTAAAAGTGCGTAATGCATGTGTGTGCGATGTGGGTGTGGGCACGCAAGCGATTTGTCATACGAAGCTGCTCTGTCACAGCTACAGTGCCTAGCGAATGTTTTGGGCTCCCAGGAACTTTTTGTCCTATCGCCACATTTCAGGCATCAGACCGAAAGTTGTAAAACTGAATATATTTTTATTAATCAGCTTCTTGTGAGACACAATTGTGAAGTGGAACCAGATTATTTTAACATTTCATACAGTTGCAATGAAAAAAAGTGTTGCAAAAATGTTTGACCCTGTTCTCTCAGCTCTGCCACCTGACTCCTGAAGTTCCCTGATGACTAATTGATGATCCAATATCGACCTAAATGGCTGACAATGACAGAGACAGAGTGCACCTGTGTGTCATGAAGTATACGTTTAAATGCACCTGTTCTGTGATGCCCTCAGAGGTCTGTGAAAAGGATACACTGGAGAACAGACAGCATTATGAAGACCAAAGAACACACAAGGCAGGTCCGAGATAAAGTTGTGAAAAAATTCAAAGCAAGAATGGGATAGAAAAAGATTTTGCAACATTTAGACATCCCCCAGAGCACTGTGGATCAATAACATCAAAATAGAGAGAGCAGAAAGCCACTACAAAGCTAACAAGACCTGGATCCTTCTAAAACTTCGGTCTAAACAAGGAGAACACTAGGGTAATCAGAGAAGCAAACAAGACGCCCCTGATCACATTTGATGACTTGCAGAAATACACAGTTGAGATGGGCCATCCGTGCATAAGAATATTAGCCGTACTCTGCATAAATCTACACTTTATGGAAAAGTGGCAATAAGAAAGCCCTTTCTGGAAGAATAGCATAAAAATGGCAGCTTGGCATTTGCATGGAAACCACATGGGGGACGCAAATAACATGTGGAACAAGGCGACTCGTCAGATGAGACCAAAAATGAACTTTTTGGGCTGAATACAAAGCGTTAAGTTTGGCATAAGAGCAACACTGCACATCACCCTGAAAACACCATCTCTACTGTCAATTGTGGCAGTGGCCTCATTGTGCTCTGGGGTTGCTTTTTTTCAGCAGAGACAAAGAAGATCGTTGGATGGGGCTAAATACAAGGCGGCTCTGGCAAACAAATCTGTTGGAGTCTGAAAGAGATCTGAGAATGAGGTGCAGGTTCACTTTTCTGTAGAATAACGACCATAAACATAACGCAAAATTTACAATGGAATGGTTTAAAAGTAACAATATAAAGGTGTTGGAATTGCCAAGTCAGAGTCCAGACCTCAATTCTTTAGATCATATGTGGAAAAAATCTGAGAAATACTGTGTACAATTGATCACCATCATAACTTAAGCAACACGAGCTGTTTCGTAAGGAAGAATGGGCAAATATTCATTTGAAGATTTGCAAAACGTATAGAGACGTACATACCCAAAAATACTTGTGGCTGTAAACAATTTAAAGGAGGTTGTACGAGTATCAACTCAAATGGGCGCATTTTTTTTGCAACTCCCACTATTATTTTTTTATCCGTCAACACAATATAAGATGTTGAATATATTTGGTTGTTTTTTTATTCTTAAAACATATTTTGACTTTTTTGTCTTAAAGTTTGAAGCCTGAAATATGGCAATATGTCAAACGGTTATTGTTTGGCAATGCTTTTACATGACACTGTATATTCAGCAAGGCTAAATAAAATGAAATAGTCAATGGAAAAAAAACAAAAGGAAATAAGAGGTAATCATTCAATTAATTGATAAATCACTGATGGAAGCTCAACACAATGGAGTAGGCTTCCATAAGTCAATAACTTGATGATCTAACAATCTCGCAGTTTTTAAAGATCCCCGTCTAAGTATTTGTCCAATTAACATCATCATATTGCTCACTACTAGGCGTGACCGTAAAATATTTCTTACTTTCAATTGCTTTTCGGCAGGGTTAATTAGTAAATGCAGCGATCATGTGTTTCGCGAGCTATGAGTCGGTGAGGTGTCACACACTTTGTGCTGCTGCTTGATACTGTGGCACACAATACTACACCTGCTGGATCACAACAATCTTGCAAGGAACCCACACAACAGACTGAACTTACACAGACTGTATTACATTGAGTGTAAAAAAAAGATCACTTTTTGCCCTTTGTATTAAACTATGTAATATATTTAAATAATGTTAACATATAATGTTAAAAAGTAATAAGACTGCTAATGAGGACGATTGGAGTTACTTTGTAATTTTCTTCAGATAAAATCATTGATTCTAATGTTCAAATATGAAATCCTTTGCATATTCTTGGAAGTAATATCCCTTGCTGTTAAAAACTTGTGCTCAGCATTCTGAAAGTATATATGTAAGCTCTGATTATTTCACAGGCAAACAAATATAGAAAATAGAAAACTAGTCTAAAAACTGACGGGTCAAATGTATTACGAGAAACGTTTTGGATTGAGGGAGGATTAAACCCCAATCCCCCGCATGACAAACCTTCATCCTTTCCACTGGACTAGCAAATCACATTGGCAACACTCACCTATGTGTTTATAGATAGAGTCCTCTGAATTACAACAAACTGTGACACAAGAAAATTGAATACAATATCTTATTCTCCAAACGCTAATTACACATGAACATCTAGCATCCTGTTGACAAATGCACTTGATTATGAACCCAGTTTTGTGCCAGGAAGAAAGACTTAATTCCACTTTTAAAATAGCATGCACACCTAAACACGAAATGCTCCTTGGCGCATTTATCGATGCATTAGTATTGTGGGACCCCATCACTTGTGCTCATTTTGGCAAACACTATCACAAAATGAAATAATGTAATTTGAAGCTAACGTAGTGTATACCTGCACAGTCTTCCCAAGGCCCATGTCATCCCCAAGGATACATCCTCTTGACTGAAGATAGTTACTGTAAATAAATCGTATGCCATCTCGTTGATAATCCCTCAGGTATCTGTTGATGGTGTAAGGAACACAATCTTCACTTCCATCACATATCTTCAACGGAACACATGCTCCGGACTGTTCCACACCGCTGGAAAACAACGGCTTCTCTCTTTTCAAATCATTTGAATCAGATATTAAGTGTTTTGCAGTGCCTTCCTCTTTGTTTGTCCCATTCTCTTCATACTCATCCGAGACAACATCCTCATCACTTTTAGAAACGGTGTTCTGTTTAAGAGTGATGTCCCATCTGTCATCTTCAGGCACCAGGTGATGGCTTGTATGTACAGTTGCTGTGGAGAGATGGTATCATATTTTACAACAGACTCTAAAGTTTATGAAAAATATATACAACGCTTCACTGGGGGGGACTTATAGTCCAATGTGATAACAAGTTTTTCTTTTATTCAATTTTCCACATTTAAGTGGGATAACAAGAATGGAAGGGTCCCACACACGCACGCACGCACACGCACACACAAAGATACAGGAAGAAACGAAGTTGTGTATATTTTTGTTTTGAATGTTTAACGAAAGTGCGTCTAGAAAAATGTTGGTTCATTTTGGGACGATGAGGCAATAAAGAATCCTTTGTCTTTGATGTACTCAAGCAATATTCAACCATTACGTGTCACATACTAACTCAACATGCTAGTAAAGAGAAAATCATACACTCTTTTTGTCATGTATTAAACAAACATTTTTGTTTGTAAAACAAAAAGTAATTAAATATCGCTAACCTTCGCCAACCGTAGATTCCATCATGCTATCGTTGGCAACTCGTTTCGTCTTCATACAGTAGCATTGCGAACTTAATGGCTCATACAACAGTTATTAAAAGTCAAATTGCTGCATTAACTTTAGAACCAAGCGTTCGTGTGCGAACCATATTTTTAAAATAAGTTATAACTTCACATTGAGATGCGAGGCTCTTCGTAAGTCCGCTGAAATTCATCGCAAAAGCATTGTTTATAAATCTGTATTTTCGTCGAGGCACTTTCGCTACATTTAGCTGCGGAAAGTAACGTAAAATGTAAAAAAATAAATAAAGAAAACATGAGTAATGACACATTCTGGGAATAAAAACAATTAATTTAGCAGTATCTGTGTCAAGATGTGTATTTTCTTTTAACTACAGACATATTAAATACCACGGCGTATTTGAAACACATTTTCCGATCGTGTTGCATGTTTTATTTTTTCATTTTAAAATAGCATTATTTTAATAAGGGTATTTAAATGTGGAATTTTAGGAAAATGGCAATCATAGAAACGTTTTATTTAATAGACTTTGGCTGTATCACGTGATGGTCGTTGCAAAGAAAAAGTTTAATCTTCAAAGTGTAGTAAAAACAATGTCATTACGTAGGTAATGTTGACCTCTACAGAGAATATAATGATTATCCATTCCGTGTTAAAGTTCTCTCTCACTTTACCTCACCATTAGATTTTCTTTTTCAAAATCGCCGAATTTTCACCTGCAGTTAAGGGGTCCATGAACTGTGATGATGAATATAAGGGGTGAGCGATACAGAATCTTAATCAGAAAATTAATCCGATCCAAGTAAATAAGGATCGTATTGATTGATACCGATCCGATTCTTTTTGCCTGAATATATCATGATCATTGAATAATTGAACTCCTCTCCCCTGAGTTATTTTATATTTACAATAAAAACAGCCTAAAAATTGTATCTTTATTATAAAATAACCAAAATGCAAACTCCAAAAGTATAAAAGACATGTAACTATTTCTATACCTACTGTTTCAGAACAAAAGTCAAGAGAGTCATATCAAAAAAAGCAGCAATGTAATGAAAATAAAATTATAATGATCAACATTATAACATGATCACTAAAGTACTTTCCATCTACAAAACTTTTAGAGTTAAAAAAAATAAAATACTTAAATGGCAACAACTGTTTCTGTCAGAACCCGAACAGACGGTAGACCCAAACACGTAACGTTTTCACACCAAGCTTTATCTATGGAAGCAGGGCAGTCATGCGCGGGAACACAAACGCCAGCGATTCGGCGATCGCTGGGCAGAAGAAGCGGGGCAGAGAAGTCAGGCGTGGGAAAAAGGAAGCCAGGGGCAGACGAGCAGGATATCGGGCAGGATGGGACAGGCGGGATCGATATCTGATAATGGATACAGGATAACGGTGCTTAGATCAGGGATCAATACCGGAGACAGAAATACAGGATACGGGGCTTGGATCAGGGATCGATAGAGGATACAAGGGGTTGAATCAGGGATCAATACAGGATACGGGACAGAAGGGATCGATAACGAGCAGGATACCGGACAGGACGGGACGGACGGGATCAATACCGGATACAGGATAACAGGGCTTGGATCAGGGATCAATACAGGATACGGGACAGACGGGATCGGTAACAAGCAGGATACCGGATAGGACGGGATAGACGGGATCGATACAGGATACAGGATGACGGGGCTTGGATCAGGGATCGGTACAGGATACAGGACGGACGGGATCGATACCGGATACAGGATACAGGATAGTTCGGGAACAGAACGGGAGCCAGAGTCACAATGCTTGCTTTGCAAGTGCGGATGTTCGTTGACGGACTGACAATGAGTGAATGAGAGCACTGAGCTTAAGTAGGAGGGGAACCAATATGGAAACAAGCAGCAGCTGGAGCCAAACTAGCAGGCACAGGTGAGGGCTATGGGCAATCATGACAGTTTCAGAACAAAAGTCAAGAGAGTCAAACCAAAAAAGCAGCAATGTAACAAAAATACAAATACTGTATAACAATGTCAACAAGACTACGAAAATATCGTATTTTTCGGGTTATGAGGTGCACCCAAATATTTTAAATTTGCCAAAGATCTGATTGTGCACATTATAATCTGGTGCACCTTTATAGAGAGGCGGTAAATACATTCCTGAATGTATTTCTCTCTCTCTCTCTCTTTCTCTCTCTCTCTTTCTCTCTCTCTCTCTCTCTCTCTCTCTCTCTCTCTCTCTCTCTCTCTCTCTCTCTCTACATATATATATATATATATATATATATATATATAGAGAGAGAGAGAGAGAAAGAGAGTAACAATTTTTTAATTAATCGATTCATTTTAGTTGTAAAACTTGATTCTCTTAAATGTATGTTCTATGAAATTGTTTTTTTAAAAAAAATCTTTTATTTTATTATCATGTGCTGATTTGTTCCAGGTGCCTCATACATGAAATAAATGTTTCGCAAGTGGGTATTTCTGAATAACGGTATTATTATCAGGTGTGCCTTATGGTTCGGAAAATACGGCACCGTTTATTGCACAAAATTTTTAAGATAAAGTCAGTCGTACAAACAAGTGAAACCACAATTGGATTGAATTTCAAGGTTTTAACGTATGTTTAATCTCACGGCGCACTAACATTATTATGATAACGATAGATAAAGCAGTCTTATTTTTAACCCCAAACAACAGAGATAGTGATATTATTAGCAAGCTAACAGCAAGTCAAATCATCCAGTAATTTTTCTCTCGTTGCATGAACTTTTTTATATTTAATTACCTAGCTATTAATGCTTTTATTCAAAAGGAGCAGCAGATATGCTTTATTTATAAGTTAAGGTAAGACAACAAAATGTTTTTCTACTCTGGAGGATATATATTGCTTCCTTGCTCTTTCACTCAAAAGATGAATAAGGTTTAGGTTCATTTATTATTAAATCTGTCTGTGCCTCATCTGACACAAACCTCACCGCACATCACTGGTATAAATATCCAGTAGCCAGAGAATACACGACGACCAACAAGGACTATTTCACCCCCAACTTGTGAAAGGCACCCCTAACTCAACATGCTGCATGACTGGACATCCAAACAATGAGGCCACACAAAAAGCACCAGCTCAGCAGAAATGGACATCCATTTCTCGGGCTTTTGAGCATGCAATTATATCCCCCCCAACGGACAGTCAGGGTTAGCGGGATTTAATGGGTGTGGGGACGGATCACAACTTGTTGCCTGTCGTTGCTCACTTTTTACTGGAGACACAGACACCCAGTTAGCTTGTTTTGTTAGAGGATGAATGGAAGTTGGAAGGATGAATGAATGAATTGTCTATAATGTATCTAAGTAAAATAAATTATTATCTTAGCACTCACAGTTGCTGTATCTCATATTTCATACATTCTTTTGGGTACAGTTGCAGCATATAAAGTTGTCATACAAGGCTGTGAACCCTCCTTTTCTTGAAAAGCAAACGGTACTACAGAAACAAGAATTGGACACGTGTGAATTGCTTTGAGGCAAACTCAGGCCAGTGTTTACCTAGTGTTTACTATGCTTGTGTATAGTAATGCTAATTGTGATTCACCCTGGTCATCCTGGAAGGGGGATTACCACTTGTGAGGTCCTTTTCTCAAGGTTTCTCTTTTTCCTCACGCTGAATGTTTTGAGTTGTTCCTTGCCCGCATGTTGGTTTAAGATCAGGTAATTGTGTAATTGTAATCCTGTGCAGTCCTTTGAGACATCTTTTGATTAAGGGCTATATAAATAAATGTGACTTGACTTGACTTGAGGAAACAAAAGTAAAGACCAACAACCCCCAAGGTATCACCACATACATCACCATCAACCACAGAGAGCTAGAACACGTCACAAAATTTAAATATCTTGGTGCTGTCATATCAGAAGAGGGGTCAAGACCAGAAATTTTGACCGGAACAGCTCAAATCACAGCCACACTTGCCAGTCTTAAACCCACCTGTAGAGAAAAGAACATTGCAGTAAGATCAATAATAAGACTCATGCAAGCGCTGGTTACTTCTTCTTCTATGCTTGCGAGAAATGGACTCTCATCAGCCACAAAGCCGATGTAATAAAATAAATCAGTGCATTACATCACCAGAGGGCACATTCGACCCTTTAAGAACTGTTGTTAACAGTGCACAAACAAAAAACTGCAGGTATATGGTTACTGGTATACTGGTATATGGTTATTACATTATCATCTGGATTGGCTAATATCCTTCTCCAGGGCACAGTTGAACAGGCAAAAAGAGAAAAAGGCAGAAAAGGAACTGGGCTGATAACATCAAGCAATTGTCAGTTACTAACTTTGCCATGACTCAAACTCAGGTCAGGAATTGTCAGCAGTTGAGAGAGCTGTCCAGAGTCACATCTTCAGTGGTGCCCTTCATACCCAGATCGTTAAGGGATCCGAGAACCAAAGAAAAAAATGGCATTTCTTGGAATTATAGAAGTTAAAATATATGTGCAGATAAAATGTAACAGATAAGAGAATTTTCATATTTGTATTTTTGTATTTAAGAGTGCCATTTTAAGGTTGAAAGGGGATCTTAGATTATTAATTGATTGATGAATTGATTGACAAGGAAAAGCTTATCCTGGTCCCGTTCCTTTGACAGTCCAAATAGTTTTTACAATAGTCCAATCATGAAAATAATTTCTTGTAGCCTAAGTTTTAGATGTAATAGACAACTTAAAAAACTAACTGCAAACAACATAGTAACAATCATTATTACCTCCATGTTCAAGTATGGTATGAATATAACTGTTTAAAGATTAAATATTATTTTAAGGTTAACACCTTATTGATATTTTAATTTCTTTTGGTATGTGGCTAATTTAGAGCCGTTTTTGTCATGAACCAGAACAGGATCAGGACCCAAACGCGTGACGTTACTCACACAAGCCTTTTATTTTACGGTAAATGGGGAGTCATGCACGTTAGGCAGCAGTCTGGCGTGAAATGATAGGAAGCCAGAGGCCGACGAGATCGATACCAATTGCCCGAGGTTGATATCGGACAGATGGGGTCGATACCGGACAGGACAGGACAGACAGGATAGATAATGAAACAGGATATTGAAAATAAATAGGACAAACTAGACGGGAACGAAAACTGGAAAAAATAATAAACAGGACAAAAATAGACGGAAAAAAAACTGGAAACCGAAATTAAGCAGGACAAAATAAACGGGAACGATGCCTGACAGGAAATACCAACAGGAACAGGACCGAGTCGAAACACGTCTTGCGGGGCAGAAGTTCGTTGACTCTGACAAAGGAAAAATGAGAGCACTGAGCTTAAATAGACGGAAAGCCAATCTGTCGATGAGCCGCAGCTGGCGCCACACGGGCGGGGCCAATTGGGCGCCATGGCAACCATGACAGTTTTAGGGGGTCACTTACAAACTATGTAGTCTTATGGCCGAGTATATACCGTATTTGTCTTGGTTTTTCTGTTCGTTTTGTTTTGGAGGGGAAAAGGACACATTAACTATATCTGCTTTTGACTACACAATCCTTTCATTGGATGAATTTCAGAAGTGGAGATGTTTTCCGGTTTGGGTCGCAGTTTGTCATTATGGTGGAATGGTGAGCCCTGAATTTGGATCAGTTGACAATCACTGCTCTATATTGTCTTTTTTCTTCTTCTATTGTGGGAGTAACATATTTGAGATTCTGATTAGATTTTATTCATCTGCCGTTACAGTCAATAAATTTTTTCCTCCTGACCCGCCTTTCTGCCATTGCGGCCCGTGACTCAAACCACTAATATACAACACTAATATGTAACTGGATTTATTTGAATCCCTTGTATCCTGAGGGTCTTCATATGTGTTCATTGGATTGCAGATGTGTGTTTTTACAGGGGTGGTATCCAGCGGGGAGGTGTCCTGCAGAGGACTAGGTCATGCGTCCATGCGTGTAGCTACACACATTCCCCATATGGAGGGGAGAAAACAAGGGGTTGCTTGCAGAACCAGGCCAAGGCACGCTTATGGACCGTTTAGCACATATTACTCTCCCCTTCACTGCATTGTACTGCACATTTACACAGTAATCCGAGTGGGAAAACTTTACAGTGCACAGTAAAAAGTGGACGCCACCAGAGAGGCCCACAATGAAGCTTATTAGTTCCTACGTGGATTGTGTTGAACCAGACCTCGCGTTACAAAGCAAAGGATAGGTTGGAATGAAGTTCAATCTATGAGTGTTTGTAGAGTTTTAATTTCCAATCCTAAAAAATGCTAAATGCCCCAACCAAATGGAATTGAGAGGAACTGTCAACATCATCTAATTT
Organism: Urocampus carinirostris; assembly: GCF_059441175.1. NCBI lineage: Eukaryota > Metazoa > Chordata > Actinopteri > Syngnathiformes > Syngnathidae > Urocampus > Urocampus carinirostris. Next base: position 21,310,481 of record NC_142353.1, on the reverse strand, counting down.
TCACTGTTGTAAATGTACACATGATGTTAACTCTTTGGCTGGCCAGTACAACTTATGAAATATAAAGCTGTGATTGACAGTGACTAAGTTGATTTTAGTGTCGGGACCAACTCATAAAAAGGAATGTTTTCCTGGAATACAATTACTTTTGTCAGTCATGAGTACTGTAACTCTACGCTCATTATTCCTACATTGTGCATGACTGCGTTATTCTATTTATCAACAGCAGATAATGAATTACATTTTACGCTGATTATTGAATACTACTGTATCACTTACCTTGTAATATAAAACCTCGATCCACGATCAACATTGATAGAAGAGTAGGCATGATTATATTTACAAAAATTATACAACTGAATAAATTTGTGCTGAATTTTACCTCACAGAGACATTCACCCTACTGTATATATTCACATCCAAGTCAAATTGACAACGATAGAATAAAGTACTGAACACAAGGGTCAGCTTATATGCGCATATTTGGTTTTATATCATCAGAAGTGAATGGTAAGGCAACGCTTTGGGAAGCGGGGCATGCCTTGCACAGGAACAACAACGCAACAGGAAATCAATGGGGCAAACGTAAACACAGAATTTACAGTAAAATTGAATTTGCAATGCACCATGCCTGGAGAAAAAAAAAGAAACCATCTTGGACCAAACCTAAAAATGGAGAGCTTTAAGCGGGTTGAAGCCCAAAGAGAAAATGGATTTAGAGAGTCTCAACTTGGTGTTTTTTTGCAAGCTATCGAGATTGCACAAGCCAAGAACTGTGAAGGCTTCACTGCTTCCACAGGACAGAGTACATTTTTTTTCTTCCTTGCAGTGTCGCACCTGAAATATGCAACTTTATCAACTTTAGGCTGAGTCCCATTCTTCGCACTTTCACTCGCTATGTGCCCTAGTCACTCGGTTTAACTGTCTGCTATTGCGACTGATTGATCTCTCAAATAACGTATGTCTGGAATTGTCATTTTTACGTTTTCGCATGTCTGATCTTGCTCTCCTGGATTTTCAAACCATACTGGTTTATCTGGAAATATCGGATACATATTTGCGTGTGGAAACCAGGATATAACCCAAGTTGTCTCACACTTCACTGTCGTGTTTCCTACCTCATGTCCCCCTATGCCCGTGTGGCTATATCCCCCACTTGCATAACATTCATACCCAGCGGTTCTATCTACTCGATATCTTTTTGGAGGGTCTTTGTGGTCCGTTGATCGTTGAAATTCCCTAAACATCCTATAGCTAATTTTCCTCTGTGTCCCCGATAGCCTTGGATAGTAATGTCCACCTCTTGCACCAGAAATAAATCTACATTCTATCGTACATATTGGCAGCGGAACTGGCTTAACTACAACTATTTGTGAAGCAAACCTTGGGTCTTTGCAAATCCGTCGCTGCTCCTCTGCACACGTCTTCATATTGTGCTTTTCTGGAATTACAATTAAAACGCCTGGTGGCGCCGTCGAGCATGCTATACATTCTTCATCTGTCATGACTTTCGCAGTATACCATAACCATCTATACCATGTGTTGTACTTCGCGTTCTCCCATCCAAGTTCGTCCGTAGGTTTAAAACTTTTTGGCCTATAGTCACTCCTGACTAGGCCACTGTCCTGACTGCCAATTTCACCATCCGCAAAATAATCTTCGTATGCCATACTTTTTTGAGGATTACCTTCAATTGGCTTACCCACTGTATCTATTTTGGTTCCTACTACAATTTGCCGTTTCATTGCAGGAGTCACGGTTACATTCTCATCTAGATGTGACTGCTTTGCTTGTTTAACCTTTGTTACATTTTCCTTTATACTACGAACTATTAGTGTATTCATTTTCGGCCGTTGGCGTGTTATAAAATCACCCTTTGTTGTTGTTGTTGTTGCTTTGGGTGTAGATTTCTCTGATTCTAGGAGTGTTGTTACCGTCTGTATCATCACCTTTGGTGCTGGAGTGACCCACAACCTGGACCACCAGCTGTTAAAGCTTGGCTTGTTATCCGTTACTTTAGTCTGTACTGTCGTTAACATATTTGGTTTTCGGTATGCAGTCTGCACTTCGATTGGTTCCACATCTCCCTTTTGTCGGATTAATCCCATCGTACTTGGGAATTTAACGCCTCCAATTCGTTTATTTTTGCTTTTTGTACTTTCCCAATTTTCAATTGTCACAGCATGTTGTAAAGTAGTGTCACACTTAACCGGGCTGCTGTCTCTCAGATGTGTCATGGACTGCAACTGCAGCGTCGCTGTCGGGATCTCCGGCTGCACTTCTGGACCCGCAATTTCCATTCGCCGCCGCGAGTTCTCGAGCTCTGCTCCTAGTGACAACCATATCAGACAATTTATTATCACACACAGCTTTGTCATCCACATTTTGTTTTTCTAATTGAACGTTACTGTCCTGTTGTTCTTGCTTGGTCTTGTTGACGGCGGCAGCGCGAGCCTTGGTACAGTGGTTTAGATGGTACCAGGTTGGGCTGCCCTCGACCTGGACTGCGGTCGGCGTTGCTCTTACGACGGTGAAGGGTCCCTCACGCCTCGGTTGGTTCCACTTTCGTCGAAACACCTTGATGTACACGAGATCCCCTGGCACCACCGTCCTCTCGAATGGTTGTTCGACCTCGGACTCCCGCCTCTTCACCTGCAGATAGATGGCCTTCTGGATGGCCGTCAATTGTCTCATATAGTCTCTCAGTTCATTCTGTAGTTGCTCCAGCGGCGGTCCTTTATAGGGACCTCTCAAATGCGGTGCTGGCATAGGTCTGCCTGTTAGCATTTCATGTGGTGTTAAATGTGTCATCCGATGAGTTTGCATACGATAACTCATCAACGCTAATGGTAGCGCATCTACCCAATTTAGCTTAGTACTTGCACAGATTTTGTCTATCTTTGATTTTATTGTTCCATTTACTCTTTCCACCATTCCTTGACTCTGGGGGTGATACACCGCACCCAACCGTTGTTTAATGTGTAGTTTTTGTAAGATGCCCTTCACGACCTTTTGAATAAATGCCGCGCCGTTATCAGAGCTTATTTCTGACGGTATGCCAAATCGCGGAATAACTTCCCTAATCAAAAACTTAATTACCGTTTCCGCACCTAGATCTTTTGACGGCACTGCTTCAACCCAACGACTAAATCGGTCGATCACGACGAGCATATATCGTTTTCCTTGGACCGTTTTTATCATGTCCACATAATCAATTACTAAATGCTTAAATGGCCCCTGTGGGACCGGCACAAAGCCAATCGGTGCCCGTACACACTTTCTGATGTTTCTTTCTGCACAGATTTCACACTGGTTGAGCACTTGGTCTACTGTGGCCTGCAAATATGGAGACCAGTAACCTTGTTTTTTCAGCTTCCTCACAACTTCTCCCCTTGCACAATGGTCGATCGTGTGCACGTCTGATATCAACATCGTCAGCAGTGACACTGGGGCAATAATCAGTCCTTCATGCGATCTCCAAAGTCCTTTATTATCACAGGTAGCCCCTCTCTCTCTCCACAGTGTCTTTTCGCTCAGGCTCGCTTCGCCTTGAATCAGGATTATGTCGTCTGGCGTTGCCATTGGTTCTAGTGAAACCATAGGAGCGAAGACAGCAACCTTGCTTTTTGACACCTCTTTGGCCGCCTCATCCGCTGCATTGTTCCCACGTATCACAGCATCATTTCCTCTTCTGTGTGCCTGGCATTTGATGATGGCTAATTTTGATGGTAACATCATTGCAGACATTAGTTCCATGATTTGTGGACTATGATGAATTGGGCTCCCATCTGATTTTTTAAATCCTCTTTGCTTCCAAACTGTTCCAAAATGATGGCAAACTCCATGCGCATATGCCGAGTCGGTGTATATGTTTGCAGTCTTTCCTCTTGCTAGCTTACATGCTTCTGTCAAGGCTTTTAGTTCTGCACACTGAGCCGAACATGGCTGTTCACATTTCTCTGCTTTCTGCGTCACATACTGCTCCGCTTCTTGCCTGACAACTGCGTACCCAGCATGATTTCCCCTGTAATCTCGGAAGCATGATCCATCAACGAAATACGTCAGGTCTGCAGCCAGTAGCGGAATGGACTCCAAATCCGGTCGTAACCTGGTGTACTTTATTGCGTCCGCAACACATTCGTGGGCTTCACCTTCAAAATCAAACGGTATGGTGTTGGCTGGATTTGCAGTATTACATCTTTTCAACGTAATGTCCGGGTACGTCAACAGTGGCATGAACTGTAGACATCTGGCCTGAGTGACAACAAACTTGCCTTGATTTATTAGTTCTGAAATCTTGTGATGGGTGTAAATTATCACTGGATAGCCCATAGTTACGGTTGTGGCCTTCTCATACGCATACTGAACCGCAGCCAAGCCTTGGTAACATGGCGGCCATCCTTGCTCCACATTGTCAAGCTTGGTGCTGTAGTAGGCAATTGGCTGTTTTTGTCTACCACTGCACGTCTCTTGCATTAACACAGCTGAAGCATACATATTGTGTCGATTCGCTACGTACAGCAGAAATGGTTTTGTGTAGTCTGGCGTTGCCAGAGAAGGCGCTCTTTGCATTTCTTGTTTGATATTTTCGAAAGCATCCATCGCAGTGTCTGTCCATTGCAATTTTGCTTGTAGCATCGTCGTTCCCGCTTCTTTCATCAAGTTCCTCATTGAGCTAGTCTTCCATGCGTAGTCCTCAATCCACTCGGAACTGAATCCCGTCATTCCAAGGAAGGTCATCATTTGTCCAACTGTTCGAGGTTTCGGAGCTTTGCTGACTCCCTCGAGCTGCTCTGGTGTTATTGCAATGCTTCCCTGTGAAATGAGTCTTCCCAGATATTCCACTTGCGGCTGACAGTATTGCAATTTGGCTTTTGAAGCCTTGTGTCCTGTTTCAGCCAGTCTTTGTAGGACTCTAATTGAGTCCCTGTGACATTCTTCGAGCGTTGATGAGCAGATCAGCAGGTCGTCGACGTATTGTATCAGTGTGCTGTCGATGTCTTGGCCTTCCAGGTCATTACGCAGTACTTGGTTGAACATATGAGGACTATGCTTGAAGCCCTGTGGCAACCGCGTGTAACTGTATTGTTTCCTTCGGTATGTGAATGCAAAGAGATACCATGAGTCTTCAGACAACGGAATGCTGAAGAATGCTGAACAAAGATCAATTACTGTGAAGTACTTTGCGTTTGAAGGCACATTTGTGAGGATAGTATTTGGATTTGGAACTTCAGCTGGCCAATCTTGGACAACCTCATTCACCGCTCTCAAATCATGTACCAATCTGTATCTAGACTTGTCGGATTTCAGTACTGGAAAAATCGGAGTGTTGCATGGACTTTGCATCTCAATTAGTACTCCAGCCTTAAGCAGTCCGTCGATCGTCTTCTGTATCCCTGCTTCCGCTTCCGGCTTCAATGGATATTGTGGTCGAAACGGCAATTTCGTTCCCCGTTTCAGTTTTATTTCAGCTGGATTTGCTGATTTTACCAATCCAACATCGGTGTCATGATTTGACCACACCTCCTTCGGAACATGGTTCAGCATTTCTTGTCTCCATACGTCCTCCTGTTGTTCTTCATCTTGAACAGCCTGTGTCGCTTCTGGTATGGTAATCACCCAAGGTTTCGCATCCATTTTCATTTCACACGGTATTCTCACCATACCATCTTCGTCTGAGATCGTCATTTCCGAATCTTTAGTTTCAATCCATTTCACGCTCTTTGCTGCTTTCACCATGGGACCCAGGTCTTTAGATTTGAATCCTTTGTTGACCAGTAACGCAATGTGTGGTTCTGATTCCGGTACTCCGAACCACTGCGACGTGAAGTCATTTGGTTTGATGTTCAGAGCTGCACCCTGATGGCCAATCAGGAGGCAGTCGACCAAAACTTCTACTGTGTTGTTCTTTGTCTGTTTGTCCCAGATTTCCTCGTAGATCATACTGCAGGACGAGTCATAATACATAGTGCAATGATAATCTGTCGTTGGCTTGAATGCCTCTGGTAGCTGCATTTTGATGACAGGTTCCCATAATTTCATAATTTTATTCACAGGCTCTTGTAGATTTCCCAACCAATAGATCTTTGCGCATTTGCTCTGTTGTAACATTTGATTCTTGAGTCCAATCCTGTCCAGATACACCCCGTCCGGAGTGCACCACAATTTGACTCCAAGGGTACACAAAGCGTCTCTTCCCAGCAAATTTATTGGTGTCTCATCTGACACAAGAATGGGTATCATAATTTCCCCCTCTTCAGTAGAGATCTTCACTGGGTCTGTCATTGGAATGGTTTGTTTTGATCCCGAGAATCCTATTGTTCTTATGAATTTGCCGGACATGGGGAGGTTCGAGGCATACTTTGAACTTATGCAGGTATATGTAGCTCCGGTGTCAACTAGCATTGGAATTTTGTTGCCTTCGATTCTGACTTGAATTATTGGTTCACTGCCAGTTTCCCCTGCATGAATTATGAATTGGGCCTCCCCCTCAGGATTCTCTGGGCCCCCCTATTGCCAATACCCTGGACCTGGACCCGGAGATCCTCCTCTTTGTCTTGACGGACCCCCCTTCGGTCCTCTCCATCCCCCTGGACCGGTTGCTGAACAGTTTCGTGCAAAGTGGCCAGGACCGTGACATTTCCAGCACACGAGCACTTGGCCTGTGGGCGCGTTCCTGTTCCGCCTTGGGGCCCCTGGAACCCAGGCAGGCGTCTGGCCCTGTACTGCTCCATAGGGTTGCCGGCCAAATGGCTGTTGCTGATAAACATTAACCACCGGGAGTGGATGCTGGGTTGATGGAGCGATGGGCGGCGCCGTCCCGCCTGCCTGTATGGTTTGGTCCAGTAGAGGTGCTTGAGTCTTCAATTTAATTTTTTCCTGCAGGTCAGAGAGCTGCATCTGAGTGAGTTTCCGTTGTTGAGCTTTTTCTAAGTCCTGCTGTCTCTGTTGATCCTTTCTGAATTTCTCAATGGCGTGGACAACATGGTCACGGAACTCCCTGTATGGCATTGAGGTTAACCCTACAGCATCTTCCAGCTTACTCTGAACTTGTATCGGCAGGGCTCCAATGACTGCATTGCGAAACAGAGTCGAGAGTATAGGGCTGTTCTCCACTTCTTCTTCTGTCTCCTGTTTCCATCGCTTGAGCTGTCTCCCGATGTATGAAGCTGGATTCTCAGTTTCGCCGAGAGTTTCACCTTTTAATGCCTTTGGATCAATTTTGGCAGGGTACTCATCCCGTAATGCTCTCCACACCACTGCACGGTAGGTGTTAAATTCCGTTCCATCCGCCATCACATCGATCATCCATCCATTATTGCTTTGACGCAAAATATTCTGCATCGTTGAAGCACCTACACATTGTGCCAATACTGACTTGATATCGCCGATGGCTAACAGCTTGCCAATAGTCTCTTCCTCAAATCGTCGAATCCACTTTCCTGCACCTTCATGTATGTCCGGCAATCGGGAAACAAGACCCGTAAGGTCGAGCGTCTGCCAAGGGATGTACTGACCTTTGTTTCCCTTGATCAGAATTGGAAACTGACCAGGGTCTGTGTACCTCTCTGGTGGCCGGATATTAGGCCTATGCCTTAGGTCGTAATTTCCAGTCGCACTCGTTGACGGTCCAGGTCTTTCACCGTCCCCTCCTGCCTCAGCTCTTGCTTCAAGATTGTCTAGTTCTTCTTCCAAATTTCTGATGGTCGCTCGGAGCGCACGCCGTTGTTCTTGTCCCATGTTCGGGCTTGTTTGACGGACACCTCCGGTCCCCATGTCGATCCAAAACGATTCACCAGACTTTCCCTTAACCGTCTCATTTCTTTCTGCATAGCAGTCAAGCGGTTCCCGACATTCCACTGTGTTGAGCTTTCTCTCGGTGCTACAATGCTTTGGGATAGGAGGATGTTGAGGACTTGTTGGTGCGTTGTCCAGGTTTCTTGTTGGCAATCCCATCTTGTCTCCTTCTTCTTCACCATACTTGAAATCCCCATTTATTTTCATTGTTCCGACCAAAGTTGGATATAACCCAGCTGATTCAGTTGTCTTTTCAGCATTCAATGATTTATCTTTTAGTCGAATCAGTCCTTCCCTAATTTTTTCTCTGTACTGCACACCTTCAGTCTTAAACAGCTGCAAAATCTCCTTTTCTGTGTTCCTCTTCTCTTGTCGTTTTTTGTTATTTTTTCCAGATTTGTAGTCCATAATCCTGACTTCCATGACTTCACAAGAGCATGTATCGAACGTTCCCTCTTTCGGCCACGCAGGTTGAAGATCCTTCGTCCTCTTATGCCATTTTTGTGACACTTTTTCGATCTGCTCGGCCTTGTCCGGATGACGCAATCCCAGGAGCTTCATAGGCGCCAGAATATTCATGGTTAATCAATTAATGTTACTGACCTTTCTTTCGTAACACAAGCTGATTCTGTTGAATGTTGCTGATTTTTCCCAAACGGGGTGGGCTGAGTAACCTCAGAAAGGTGGGGGTTCTCTCTCCTCCTCGCACGTCTGCTCCTGCTTAAACAAAAACAGTTCATTCTGGCTCATCCTCTTTCATGAATATTCATCTTCCGGCAGACCCAGCTCCTCCCATTTGAATGGCCCTCGACGCACACGCATTTTCTTCCTCATAGCGCCGCAATATTTTCACGGAAACAGCTCTCCACTTCACAGGCCACATGCAGACGAAGCTCTTTTTGAAACGTTCACCCTAATTAATTTCCAAGTATTGTACGTTTTCTCATAACTATCTCATTCACCACTCGCACATTACTAATAAGCCCATTTTGTGCTTTTAAGTTCCTTTATCACTACTACGCCCCCGCGGGCGAGTGCAAAATACTCACTCCATTTTTCCTTTATTTTCCAATATCCCCTCCGTAACGTTAACAACATAACATAAAGTCACATACAATAAAGGAGAGGAAGGCAGGGGAAGGACGGGGGGTGGGGGTGAGGGTGGAATGGTATGGCTCAATCTTTTCCTTTCAATTGTCTTTATCATTTAATTCCTCGTTAACAAAGATTCAACGCATTGCATACCTTAGCGTTACTTGGTTTTGCTGTATGAGTTTTTCTTTCTTTTCTTTTTCCCGCACAAGCACAGCGTCTGCCAACACCAAGCTGACTCACTTCAACTCGCAGCCCGTTTTTCCCTTGCGTTTCACTAAGTGTTGTCACGGGCCGGATTTAATCCCTTAGCGGGCCTGATCTTTTTCTATAATAAAATTTTATGTACTGTGTGGTACGTATCTTCTCATTTGTAACTATGTCTATAAATATATATCATACCCAATTTTCTGCAAATTATCCTTATTTAAATAACTATTGTTGTATGTTTGTCCTTTACCCAATTTTGAAGATGGAGTGTCATGCCAAATGTAATTGTCAGTTACCATATGTTTAAAAATACTGTTGTATGTTTTGCACAATGCTGACAACTTTTTCTTTTTCACTACGATGACTATTTTTCACCAAATGCATATTTACACAAACCTCAACTGTATGTAACATTTTACATACACATCTTTGTGCAAATATTGTATTAATTATCTTTTCTTTCAGAATTAAAGCAAAACAATATATTTAACTTTATTTTGTGAATATGTTTAGTATATCCCTAGTGCACAGGTGTCAAAGGGGGCCGCAAGCCGAAACATGAAACCCATGAACAAGGACACCGCTCCGCACTCCCCTCTCTCTCTCTCTCATTCTGTCTTTGTCTCATTCACTTCTCTGTGTCTCTCTCTTTTCAACTTATCTTTCTCCTTCTCTCTCTCTCTTTTTAACTTATTTTGCTCTGTTATTTCTCACTATTTTTCTCTTTCTCTCCCTCTCTTTGTAACTTATCTCTCTCCTTCCCTCTCTGTCTTCTTCTTTCTTTTGAATCTACCCTTTCGCCTCAAAATGAAAATGTTAAAAATCCCTACAATTGAAGATACTCGCGTATTTACATTTAGCACAGGCGCTGGGCAATGTAGCAAAATGCGCATTTTTTGTTTACATTTCCTACACTCACCCAATCAACGCGTTTGAATTCCTTTGCTACAGCCTCTTGATAAAACGTCCGTTCTCTGTTAAGGTTCTTTCCTGACGGATTTTATTAAAAATGTCCTGTCAGTGAACCTAAATCGTTTAATTAACATTCTTATAAAGTACTATGTTGAATCGTTATATTTTCCCAAATACGTAAATACACAGGGCCACACGGTCGAGCTCAACTCACACAGCAAAAGAGTTGTGGGGGTCAGGATGGGTGGGGGGGTGGGATTAGCGGGTTAGCGGTGGGGGCGAGATTAAGCACAACCAGCCGGGCAGCAAAAAGCAGTCACTATGCGTCCCTCAACTCCTCTCCTAACACCAAACAAAACACAAAAAAAAAACCAAAAAAGACAAAAAGACACAACGGTTTTCCTCCGCACAGCGTCGTACTAATCACCACGTATTTTTTTCCCAGCCGAGCGGGGGAGAAAAAAAAACACATCCACAGACAGAAAGACACACGCACAATTCCCGCTAGCTGGCACACACCAACATTCCCGAATGAGACATCTCCCACACTTAAAACATGTCATCAATTCCCACACATTCTTTGTATCGCCTGTTCTATGCGAAAGTATTTTAATAATAAAACATCGATTACTGCTCATTTTTTAACGTCGGTCTAATAAAATCAGATTTTAGAAAATGGCGATCTCCCACGCACCACACTTTTTATTAAGTCAAGGTTACATGTCCGACTCCCAAATCATAAATCCACTAGGGAAACAAATAAATATTTCCCGTATCAACCATATATAGATAGTCTATTGTTGAACTGTCATTAGCAAATGACGACGTCTCGTCTTCGCTTCTACACAGAACTCAAGACAATAATAAATATAAAAAACAACCGACGCCGCTGCACCATTTTATCCAGGTTTTCAAGCAGCCCATGTCCCAAAACAGACAGGATTCTTTGAGCTCAGAACTCCCGTCGGACATAAAAATCTCAACTCAGTCTATATATCTCATCCGTCCGAACTCGGGCCTGACTACAGACGGAAAATCCCACGTGCACGAATTTTCATAATTTAGCTCCGACGTCACAGGCTCCTGTCCACCCACGAATCTCGACAAGCAAATTGAAACAAGGAGAGAATAAAAAAAATCTTCCTTACCTCAACCGCTCATTCGAGACCGTTCCACTGAGAAGTCTTTTCCCTTTTCTGTTTATTTAATTAGTGCCAATCCACGTTGCGGCGCCAAATGTTGTAGAAATTGGAGGTCCGATAATCGAGAGAAAGTCTTCTCATAAGTGGATAAAAGAAATAGACAGGAGCCAGTCTCGTTACGGAGGGAGATTGTCACTTTATTGATGCGTCAATAAAGATCTCACAGAGCTAGGAACATGACAATGTATTTAAAGCTAGTAGCAGCGACTTCGATTGGATACACCCCAAAAGGCGGTCCTGTATCACGTATGAGTACGTGACCAGTCCCGTGTACGCCGTATGAGTACGTGACCGTTCCTTGCACGCCGTCTGGCAACGGTATCTTCAAGGTAAACTCTAATCGTCTGGTAACGGTATCTTCAACCGAGGTCACCCCGACCTTTTCCCACAAGCAAGTAATGTATTGTAAGTTAATGTAGACATGTATGCAAATCTATTTCTATATATGCAAGCGTATTTACCACAACACGCGTTCACGTGAAAATGGGGTGTGTCCCGATACTCTCAAGACCGAGGCAGAAGTGCCCTCAAACCATGTCGTAGCCACTTCAAGACCGAGGGGGCTCTCGACCTCCCTTGGCAGCGAAGTGACTACCCAGAAGGCTTTGCGAATTCTCAATATCAACAAACATGCCCGGAAAGGAACCGCACAAATGTAAGTAGTTTTCCACAACCACGCATGTATTTGCAACAAAATGTATTGAGATATCTTAGTTGGACGTAAATGCAATAGAAAATCGTATTTTCGCGTTAAAACATGAACATTGCAAAATCGCTACTTTACGAAGTGCACAAATCTACCAAGGGAGCTGCCAAAAAATAATCTTCACGCTACAAACTCTAAAGTAGGATAACTGCAGAAAATCACGGTTCAGCCCATCCCTGTTTGTATCTTAAACGAGTCGTGCTTTTACATGTACATGGCCAGTCGCTAAAGGAGCATAGTCAGAATAACGTTCTGGACATACGCGCTTGTTTACTGCACACAATTTCGGGTGTCGTGTTTTATTTACAATATGATTATTTCATGTGAGATCAGAATGCATTAGTTTTCATCATGCATTATGAGTAATGTCTCCGAATTTCACGTGGAAATACAGTTGAAACGAATTACTATCACACAGTCCACTGCCTTCTCTGTAAACACATATTAAGTAAACTAATTACCTTTTCAAAATGTTGTCCAAATGTGGAGACAATTCTAAAGCATATGTGATGCTGGCCAATAGAAGGCTCTTACAGCCATAAGAATAACATGTCAATTTTGTGTATCTATTCACTATCAAATAATTATCCAGAACACATCCTATAATTTCTCACATCAACTTGTTGAGCATCCTATACACAGTTGTTTTTGTGCAATACACAAGCATTAAGTAATTCTTGTTTTTTCCACCCAACCTAAAGGCCAATGTAGAACGTCCCGTGGAAGAGCTGGCCACCATCACAGCTACCACGCCATCCACACCGACGGGCACGTCGTTGGCATCTTCTAATCCGGCGCCAAACCCCAAATCACCCAGAAAAAAAAGGAAGCACGATACACTCCTTGACTTTTTGAAAGCGGAGTCTGCCGGAGTGAGGAAAAGGCTCGAGGAAACTGTGGCCAAAACTGAGCGGTTCCCGTCCTTTTTGGGAAGCTCGTGGACAAATTTCCAGAACAGTGACATCCCTGCAATGTTTCCCTTTGTTTTATAAAAGGAAAATATTTTATTTTATTAAGAACTCAATGAAGTTCCAGTTTGTGTTTTCCAGCTTTATGGAAGTATTGGTATATTTTTGTTACAATTTGTGACATATTATTTATTTACTATTATGTATTTCGGCCCAATGTGATTTTGTTTTTCTGAAAGTAAACTATTATTTAAACTGGAGTGATTTGTAGTTGTTTTCTGTCCAACAGTCACATAGTTCACACACAGTATCTCACATCATTATGAAATAAACCACCAAGGTGTTACTCAAAATAAAGATGTTTATTGAATAGTAATGCAGAAAAGCACGGAATGCAAATGTGGGTCTGACTTCCAAAGCCTAAAACATGGCTTTTGGGCAATTTATTCCATATTAACTGTGGACAATTCTGTGTATCGTGGACCTGGAAACCCTGAAGACCCGTGACACCACACGGTAGGACAGACCGTGGGCCAGCCAGTATAGGCCCTCCAGCCATGGCCCTGTTCCCTCTTTAGCAGCTCCTGCAGGGCCCACATGACCTTCTTGCTCAACCTTAAGTCCTGAATGAGTTTTGACTTCACATCGAACCATAAGCACAGGATGGGAACATTCCTGTCCAACCTGTCCACGCTTATGGGACAGCCACTCTGGAACACAATAGATAACAGACAATTTAGACATAAATGTGGGCATAGATGATGTAAGCATCATGAAAACATGTTGAAATGAGCTTTTTTATATCCAATGACAACTCTTTTGAATTAAATTCCTTATGAACCAAGGTTTTTGGGTCGTACAGGGAAGTTTGGTGACGATATTATGTCAGCTTAAGGGTCAGGTGGACTGTTCTTGTGTTTGTTTACGTTTCGTCATGTCACAGATTCAAGACCCCTACAATATGTCATAAAATGGCATTAAGATACTAATAAGTAGATTGCCATTTATGTCTACACAAACATAAGGTATTATGTGAACGTGCATTGTATGTTAACTTTTACTGTATTTGACCGAACGGGTCATTTTTTTAATGAGTGTACGTACCTTGTAAAGATGAATCAGCACTACATAGCGCCGAAGCTGTCTTCAGTATAGCACATTTCTCCTCCGTTTATTGGAGACACGGAAAAGATGATGAGCTTTCAGGCAATCGGTAATAACACAGCAGTAGCGGGCATTTTTAACATTGCACGAACTCTCCAACTGACACACTACAAGTTGAGACTCGAGTTGTTTACATGTGACGTAGACCAATACGTCACTGAGGTCTACAGCCAATTAATATTACCGCCATCTCCTGGACAGGGGTGGAACCTTGCAAGTCTTGTCCAAACCTTTTCCGCTTTGCACTTCACTCGCGGAGGGCACTCCTCTTCGAGGGACCTCACTGGAGGGTCCTCAGGGCCGAGTGAGAGAAATGGGATTGGGCCTTAATAGTATCGGGTATTTACTTGATAATCGTATCAACGCTAGGATGTTGCCTTACTGCAGACTGCAGTCTACCTCTTTGTTTTCATTTTTCTTGTACTGTATGCAAACTTGTGACATGTGAGGATATCTTTTGGTATGTCAAAATTAGTTTAACAATTTGTTTTGTCCTACCTGATCAACCCAACAATTTACACACGCAGCGAATGCTTGCGATGAATCAAAATCAGACCATGGGAAAGATCAAGATCTTGAAAAAAACCTTGCAGAAATCCTGATGCCTGACTTGGGTGGTCTCCTAGGCACACATATTGCGAACAACCATTCTCTCTTTCTAGTTCACATCAACAGACACAAACAAACACAAGGCTGAGTGCAAATAAAAGCAGGCAGCAGAGAACTGATGGACAGAAGGGTGAGAGAGGGCAAATGTGGCGAGAGAGAGCACGGACAAGGAGGGTAAATGTAGTGAGAGATCTTCACACTGTTCTGTGTGTGGTCTCACAGACTTCCATATGAGCATGCCCTTCCCTGTCCGGCCGCGTGGAGCAAGGTCTGCACAATGAAGTGGGGGATTATTTGCCTGCAGTGTGGAAGAAAGGAGGCAAAACTGTTCTTATATTTGGAATACAAGAGCAATCATTTGGCCAGTATAGGGCGCGTTACTGAAAAACAGTAATTGTTTCTGTAGTACAGTGGTTAGCACATTCGCCTAACAGGCCAAATGTCCCTGGTCCGAAACTACGTGAAAACATGTGTTGGAAAGATGCACGGCACCAGGTTGTACCTGCCAAAGACACACCACAGGAAATGGTGCCTCTACGATCCTAGGGGTTAAGGGAACCATTAGTTACTTCATTTGAAAAGTCATTCAGTTATCCGCAGATTACTTTAACCAACAAGTTGCGCGTTATTGTGATAGTAACTATGTAGTTAAACATTATCGTATATAATAGCATAGAAGCCGACGCCCCCAAATAAAATAAGACACATGATAAATTAAGTAGAAGAGAACATGTACACAAACTTATGGAAGCAGTGTACCTACACAGTATGCCCCCTTCCCACGCACTGCCTACAATTCGCAACTGGCGACAAATATCCATAATTAAGATGACCGCCAATTTCAATATTGTATCTTATATTTGTAATTTCAGCTTAAATGTGATTATATATGGTGGGGAGAATATCACCATGAGAACGAATTCAATAACACGTTACAGTAATCCACTAGTTACAGAGATATGTAATTGCGTTCCAGAAACGCGATCTTTGCAATACATTAGCTCCACAACACAAATGCACACACACGCACAGAATTCAAATGTTTCCTTTTCATGCAAAATCTCAATATCACAATGCAGCCAATCACAGTGAGCAAAAGTGGGACTTTACAATGACAACTTCATTCAAGTCAGTTATCCAAAACCTGCCCATTCAGAGTTTGTGGGCAACATGTGAGCCAAGTACAAGTTTGTCTTCTTCCCTGTGATGTTTAGCACTCGATTTTAGTTGCACAACAGAATATGGCGACATCAAGTGATCAAATTATACACACTGTCCTTTAACTTCCATGTTAAGGTGGGGGCCTCAAACTATTATCCTGAGGGCTTTAACGGCCCCCGGGCTGCATGTTTGAGACAAATGTTCTTAATCTGGGTTGGCATTGGCTTAGGAGGTAGAGCGCTCATCTTGGAATCGAGGAGTCACAGGTTCGCTTCCCGGCTTCTCAGTGTTATATGTTGAAGTGTCCTTGGGCAAGACAAATCCCTAATGCCCCCGATAGCAGGTAGTTGCATGGCTGATGCTGCTATCGGTTAGTTAATGTGTAAAAGGGAAAAGTAAAGCGCTTTGGGAGGTCTTCATTGACTTAAAAAGCACTATATAAATGCAGACCATTTACTTTTATTTACATTTAATAATACACAATTTCCCTACAATGTATTTATTAATAATTTATGACTTTATGGTAAAAAATCGTCATGGATCTAAGTACATATAAATATAACTGTTTTACTGTTTGTGTGTCCGTCCAACTGAGAAAAGAGGGAAGGAGTTTAGATATGACCACCATCTTTCACATGCACCTAGGTAAGCTACCCTAAATGTGAAAAATGCCAAAAAACTGGCTCAACACTTCTTTTTTTTGACTTACCATTTTCCCCAGAAGGACATTCCACTCCCGCAGGCCAAAAACACATTGAATATCAACACCATCTTTTACAGGCAGTCAGGTTGGTTACCCTATATGTGAAAAATGCTAAGATGGCTGACTCAGCAGCTTTCCCAGAAAGACATTCTCCTCTCACAGGCCTTAACAAGTTAGGCCCGGTAGTTAATGAGGTGCGGGTGTGGAAAAAGATCAGATGCAGGTGGGTTTTCTTCCTGGTCTGCTTTCCCTCTAGAGGGAAAGTAGTGTGCCTCATCCTGACCTGCCGTGTATAATAGACAAAAATATATATTTCAACGTCTTGGTAAGTACAGAATGTAAGTACTTTTTTCGGCCCTCCATGACGACATCTGGTACCAAAACGTTATTTGTCTGCAGGCTCACTATAAAGGACGTATTGTTTCCGCCCCATTTTGATCATAGCGTTGAGCTCACAGTGGCGCAAATTAACTATTTAGCCAAAGCAGGACTTTCTGATACAATCAACTTCATTAGTCACCTAGCTTAAAGATAAAACAATCAGATAAAAGTCTACACCCCAAGTGTGCACGAAAATTCACAGTACTGAAACAGTGCAGAAACGGACAAAGCATCTTAACTTAAAACTGTCCATGAGTTCATATCACTAAATATGAGACGCCTCCATAAATGTATTCAGTTATTATTTTTTGGTACTTTATATAAAAAACTTCTTCAGAGATTTTGGGGTGGATCCAAGGGAAGGGAAGCGGGAACTAAGGTATGGGTTCTCAAAATAAGAATGGGTTTGAATAAAAAGTTCAGAAACAAACTAACAAACAAGGGGTCACGAAACAAGCTACATGTCCAAACAAAATCAAACCTTAAAATATTGTCACCAAGAATCAAAGACCAACCAGAAAATGGACATGCAAGGAACAAAGTTACAAACAGACAAAAGGTCACGAAACAAATAACATGTCCAACCAAAATTAAACATTATAATATTCAAACCAGGCAGCACGGCGGCGCAGTGGTTAGCGCTTGTGCGGCACAGTTCATGTCATGGGAACCTCCTGCGTGGGTTCAAATCCAGCTCCAGACTTCCTGTGCAGAGTATGTATGTTCTCCCCGTGCTTGCGTGGGTTTCCTCCGGGCACTCCGGTTTCCTCCCACTTTCCAAAAACATGCATTTCAGGTGAATTGGCCGGTCCAAATTGTCGCTAGGTGTGAATGAGCGAGTGAGTTATCTGTCCCCGTGTGCCCTGTGATTGGCTGGCAACCAGTTCAGGGTGTCCCCTGCCTACTGCCCGGAGATGGCTGGGATGGGCTCCAGCCCTCCCGCGACCCCAATGAGGATAAGCGGT
The DNA here is from genome assembly GCF_059441175.1 of Urocampus carinirostris. Lineage (NCBI taxonomy): Eukaryota > Metazoa > Chordata > Actinopteri > Syngnathiformes > Syngnathidae > Urocampus > Urocampus carinirostris. The sequence continues at coordinate 21,292,671 of NC_142353.1, read as the reverse complement.
ACAGCTAATGAGATGAGATGAGATGAGAATATTCAAACCAGAAATAAAGATGGAATGACCCAACACAGTGTGTTGTTTCAGCAGTCAATAAAATGTCTTCGGAGAATTAGGGGACAGGTTTAGGTCTTTCTTGATCCACACCTGGTTGGAGCCCTCTGGAGGGAGGTTGTGTACAGGTCCGTACAACAGTAATGAAACAGCACTGTGCATAAAGCCTGGTTGCAAGTATCCCGGTATTTGTGATTGACTTTTAAAAGATAAGGTAGAAACATGCAGTTAAAAACATTCATTCATCCATCCATCCATCCATCCATCCATTATCTGCGTCTCTTATCCTCAGTAGGCTCGTGGGGGTGCGGGAGCCCATCCCAGGCATCTTCTGGCAGTTGGCAGTTGGCAGTGGACACCCTGAACTGTTTGCCAGCCAGTCGCAGATAGACAACTCACTCGCTCATTCACACCTAGAGATTTTTTTCAGGCCAATTAACCTGACATGCATGTTTTTGTAAAGTAGGAGGAAATCGGAGGAAACCCATGCAAGCAAGCGGAGAACATGCAAACTCTGCATAGGAAGGCTGGAAGCCAGATTTGAACTCTGGAACCATTAAGGAGCAAAATGTCTTCTCGTTTACTTTTTTATACTTCAGGAGCATGAGGTGAGACAGGTGCTGAAGACAGTGAACCCCAAGAAGGCTGCAGGACCCGATGGAGTGCCCAGGAAAGTACTCAGAATGTGCGCTGACCAACTGCCTGTAGTATACACCAAAAAAATCTTTAACCAGTCCCTGGCGAAGGCACCATTCCTACATATCTTAAAACTTCCACCATTATCCCCATTCCCAAAAAGATAGTGGATTACAGGCCTGTGGCATGCACGCCTTTAATTATGAAGTGCTTCAAATGACAGGTTTCACAACACATCAGGATCTGTCTGCCCCCCTCTTTGGACCGCCACCAGTTTGCCATCAAGATCAACGGAGGACGCCATCACCATAGCACTCCAGTTCGTGCTGAGCCACTCGGAAGCTACATGCAGCTGCTCTTCTTGGACTTCAGCTCAGCATTTAACAATATCATCCCGGAGATCCTGCTGCTAAAACTCTTGCATCTACAGTAGGTCTTTCCAATTCCATCTGTGAGTGGATAAGGGACTTCCTAACAGATCACCCAGAATCCGTTAAGCTTGGAAATAATTGTTTCTCCACAATCACACTCAGCACTGGTTCTCCACAAGCGTGTGTATGGAGCCCCCTCTCTTCATTCTCTATACATCTGACTGACCCATCCCTCAAAAAGCATCACCAGGTTTACTGTGCTCGGACTTATCTCAGGAGAAGAAGAGTCAGACTACAAGGATTCGGTCAAAGGACTAACGGCGAGGTGTTTAGTGAACAACCTCCCACTCAACACTACAAAAATAAAGGAGATAATCCTGGACTTGAGAAACGGCAGAGCAGACCCAGCTTTGCTTCACATGAACAAGGACAACGTGAATTGGGTCCACTCCATCCGATTCCTGGAATTGCAGATCTCCGAGAACCTCTCCTGGTTAGCCAACACCACGTCAGTGATAAACAAGGCTGCAAAGTGACTCCACTTCTTGAGATTGCTCAGGAGAACCAACCTGAAGGAGAAGCTGCTGGTGAAATTCTACAGAGCCACCATAGAGAGCATCCTAATGTACTGCATCAAGGCGTGGTACACAGGATGTTCAGCAGCAGACAGGAAAGCCCTACCAAACGATCACTGGCGGCCCCCTGCCCAGCCTCGGGGATAATACAAGCTCCCGCTACTTCAGCAGAGCTAAACACATCCTGAAAGACTCCTTAACTCTTGTCGCACTGACGGTTCCGATGCCACAAGGCGCGAATGAACAGACTGAGAGATAGCTTCTTCCCCAGAGCTATCAGCACAATAAACCACAAGCACACGTAGAACACGTGGAACACAGTTTTACAAGCAATAACCCCGGTTGTGTATAGTTGTATTTTAGAAGATAATAATTTATATCGGTGTCTGAAATAACGTCTGCCCGGACGCCCGGGGCGTGCATCTTTTACGTCGGGCGTACAACTTACACAACGTCTCTGCCCGGGAATATCATTTTCCAAAGTAGACACACAGAGAAAACAAAGAAAATGGATAAGTGGTTAGGAATCAAGCCAAAACCTCAGCCCAGAAGAAATATTCAAAAGAAGCAAACAAAATTGATGACGCTAAAAAAGGTCAATGTACATTAAAAGCATCGTGGAAAGAGGAGTTCACGTGGCTTGTAGAAGACGACGCAACGCAAACATTGCATGAATGAAGATGAGTAAATACTGGTGCATACTGATGGCAGATGGAAAACAGCGATGTCAATATACATGCAATGAATGTTATAAGTAGATTTATGATAAACGTAATTTTTAAATGTTGTTCTGCAATATATTCTGATTATCAATCCTTAATACTTTGCAACAACATTTTTTTTCGCAGTTAGTCGTCTTATTGTGTTTCAAGTTGTGAAAAATGGGGCAAGCAACTTTATGGCTGGGCAGGCAACTTTTCAGAGTTGTCTGCCCTGGTGTCCAGTAACTTTTTGTCATGAGTTTTAGACACTGCTTTATATGTTTCTACTGGACTGTCTCAGAAAATTAGAATATTGTGATAAAGTTCTTTATTTTCTGTAATGCAATTAAAAAAACAAAAATGTCATACATTCTGGATTCATTACACATCAACTGAACTATTTCAAGCCTTTTATTATTTTAATATTGCTGAATTTGGCTTACAGCTTAAGAAAACTCAAAAATCCTATCTCAAAATATTAGAATATCATGAAAAAGTATACAAGTAGGCTATTCAACTAATCACCTGAATCATCTAATTAACTCGAAACACCTTGCGAGGGTTTCCTGAGCCTTAAAAACACTCAGCTTGGTTCAGTAAACTAAATCACAAGTATGGGGAAGACTGCTGTCCATAGGACCATCATTTATACCCTCCATCAGGAGGGTAAGACACAAAAGGAAAATTCTCAAAGAGCAGGCTGTTCACAGAGTGCAGTTTCAAAGCATATCCACAAAAAGTCTGTTGGAAGGGAAAATGTGGCCGGAAACGCTGCACAACCAAGAGAGATGACCGCAGCCTTAACAAAATTGTGACGAAGAGCTGCTTCCAGAATTTGGGGGAGCTTCAAAGACAGTGGGCTGAAGCTGGAGTCCAGGTATCAAAAGCCACAGTTCACAGACGTGTCCGGGAAATGGGCTACAATAGCCGTATTCCCATGGTCAAGCCACTTCTGAACTCAAGACAACGGAAGAAGCGTCTGACTTGGGCTATGGAGAAGAAGCACTAGACAGTTGCAGAGTGGTCCAAAGTCCTCTTTTCAGACGAAAGCAAGTTTTGAATTTCATTTGGGAGTCAAGGCGCGAGAGTCTGGAGAAAGGCTGGAGAGGAGCAAAATCCAAGTTGCTTGAAATCCAGTGTGAAGTTCCCACAGTCAGCAATGGTTTGGGGAGCCATGTCAGCTGCTGGTGTTGGTCCACTGTGTTTCATCAAGTCCAGAGTAAATGCAACTGTGTACCAAGAGATTTTAGAGCACTACATGCTTCCATCTGCTGAAAAGCTCTATGGAGATGAGGATTTCATTTTCCAGCATGATCTGGCACCTGCCCACAGTGCCAAAACCACCAGTAACTGGTGCACTGACCATGGCATCACTGTCCTTGATTGGCCTGCTAATTCCCCTGACCTGAACCCCATCGAGAATTTGTGGGGTATAGTTAAGAAGAAGATGAAAGACACCAGACCTACAAATGCAAATGAGCTGAAGGCCGCTATCGAAGCATCCTGCGCATCAATAACACCTCAGCAATGCCACAGGCTGATTGCCTCCATGCCACGCCGGATTGATGCAGTAATCCGTGCAAAAGGATTCCCAACCAAGTACTGAGTGCATCAATGGACATTTTGAAATGTTTGATTTAGTTTTGCTGTTATAAAATTATTTTTTTACTTGGTCTGAGGAAGTATTCTAATATTTTGAGATAGGATTTTTGAGTTTTTTTCAGCTGTAAGCCAAAATCAGCAATATTCAAATAATAAAAGGCTTGAAATAGTTCAGTTGATGTGTAATGAATCCAGAATGTATGACATTTTTGTTTTTTTAATTGCATTACAGAAAATAAAGAACTTTATCACAATATTCTAATTTTCTGAGACAGTCCAGTATTTATCATAGTCAGGGTTGGGTAGGGTTACGTTAACTTGATTACTTTCAATTACTTTTGGATTACTCCAATACCAAATATGCTAATAAAAGACAAAATAAACTAAATATGAATAAAATGATGACTCACAACACGTGGTAAGCTTTCTCTCCTGGCTTTGATCTCTTTGATCTCCGGCAAAACTAACATAAAATGCGACAGAAACAAAATGAAAATAAATCCAAACAGCTTGCCAACATCATTTTTGCCGTTCCATGATTTCCGTTACTCCCCAAGCTTGCACAAAATTTAGTCATTTTATTCATATTTAGTTTCTTTTCTCTTTTATTAGCATATTCGGTATTGAAGTAATCCAAAAGTAATTGAAAGTAATCAAGTTAAAGTAACCCTACCGAACCCTGATCATAGTTCATATTTGTATATTTTGCCAAGTGGAGTGCAACTCAAATTTTCTTCCAACAACACAACCCTAATAACGGCGATTTTGATTCCGGTAGTGATTTTCTGCTCCAACCAGAGAGTTCACCGTAATCAACAAAGTTTTGTCTTGTAACGTTTTTGATGCTGATCAAAGCCAACCTGTTCCAGACGGACTTTATTTACAAGAAAACAAAGCAGGTAAGCAGATTTATATCAGACTGTACAAAACAAATTATCATGTTCCACAAAAAGGGAGAATGCTGCTTTTACAGGTAGCCTGTGGTGCGTTCCCACAACCCTCAAACAGACTCCGGTACAGGTGATTTTTTCTTCCTGCCAGTATTTGCTGCAACATCACATCTTTGTTGCCCACCCAAGGCAGACGTGCTAAAAATGTGCCAGAATCTTTATGACACTGTTAAAATAAATACGATGTCTATGTGAATTAGGGCTTATGCTTTAAAAACAAGAAACAGTTGCCTCAAGAAACATTCTGTCCTGGTACCAAAATGATTTTAGCTTCCATTCATAATTTATTCTCAATTTACATGTTTTCCCGTTTCCATCCTGACACAATTTATGGGAATCTTGGTTCTTTCTCAAAAACGGGCTCTTTTGGCCCAGCTTACTAAAAAGAGCCGACTCTGTTGGGGCCGAAATGTTTTTGTTGATGTCGTGTTCATTAACCTGTTACCAATTATTATGTGATATTTTGCACAAAATGACTTAAAAGGGTAAAACAAAGCAGGAAAAACGACAAAAGAACAAAAAAATAAACAAAAAAGTGAAAAAGAGAAAAAAAGAGGAAAAACAAAAAAGCAAGACAAATATTAGGAAAAAAAGAATAAAAAGTGGAACAGAGCAATAAAAAAAGAAAAGAAAAAAGCAAGGGAAAAAAATAGAAGGGAAAAAAAGGAAAAAGAAAAAAGAGTCCCTTCATTTGGGATATTACCAAAAATAATGTAACATGATGTACAAAATGAATTAATAATTTTAAAATATCTGATATGGCAGGACGGCAGCGCAGTCGTTAGCGCGAGTGCGGCACAGTTCTAGGGTCATGAGTTCGAACCTTCCTGTGTGAAGTTTGCATGTTCACCCCGTGCTTATAATATCTTATATTCTACGAAATAATAATGGCATTTATTTTTCACTTTAGAGTGAACTTTCAACTCATTCAAACGTTGAAGCTTTTTAAATAAAGGACATTGACAAAAAAGGACAGAATACAAAACAATTCGAATCTTTACATATTCAACGAATTTACAGTCAACAACACAGAATCCGTGGGTGAAAAAAAAGAGAGCAATCTCAGGAGAAAGAAAAGCATCTCGAATTGGTGGGGAGCCGACGCCCGTTGTTCGCTTCAAAGAGCTGGCTCATAGAGCCGATACATTCGCAAACACCACATCACTAATTCACACTAATACCGTCTGTTCATGAATTTATTATTGGGGACCAACTTAAATATATTTTGAATCAAAGAAATAATGAAAACATCTTTGGCTAAATGGGAAAAGAACCATATGAGTGTTCAAATGTTCCAAAGGAAACAGCAAAGGCTAAACATCCTTGTTTTCTCTTGTTGTGACACATTACAAACAAGTAGAGAGAAACAATGGGCCCCTCAACTCAAGCAGAGCCAGATGTGCCTATATTGTGTTTGTCTTGTTAACGAAAACACCGTAGAAAAAAAATCCTCATTTTCGACATTAGGACGTCTTTTTCCATTTGATTTTCCGACTCCTGCAAACATAAAGACATTCTTGCAAAGTACAAAGACATAGCATTGAGAAATTGAAGTGGCAGACCATGCATTATTGCACCAACCAAGTCAAACATCTGCAAGGCCCCTTTTCTCAAAGCACACCTTTTGTGAGAGAAGAGAACAAAAAATATGGACACTGGACAGCAATCTTGTAGTTTAACACTTATAGGTTAAAAAAAACAAAAACCTTGTGAAAGGCTGGGCAAATAATGGAAAAATGGTGCGATTTGGTCACTTTTATGTCTCCTAGTCTGTAATCTTGGTTGTTTTTGTAGCACTCGTTTTCAGTTGCATTACATGATACGGCGATATCTAGTAGTCAGATTTTACACAGTGAGCTCTTAAAGAACAACGAATGTTGTGTAATAATTGCTTTCATGTGTCCAAAATTGTACTTATTGAAAAACTCCCCAAAGATGTTAGTTGAAATAAAAAGATCATTTAAACTTTAAACTATTTGCATTTGTTCAATAGTAAATGAATGAATTTTGTAAAACAGCTCAGTAAAAACACATACTTTTAAGGTATGGAATTCAACTCTATAAAATTAGACATCAACATTTTAACGATCCGATTTTTACCGTTTACAATCACACCCACTCATAGAATAAAGTGAAATTTACCATTTATTTATTTAGGGACAGTGTGTATTATTTGACCACTAGATGTTGCTATATTGTGTAATGCAACTGAAAGCCAATACTAAAAAAGCCCAAGGGAGGAAACAAAGTGACAAAACCGCACCATTTTTCTTGTCGTTTTTTTCATACAGTTTTTGGTTTTTCAGGTACCCGTAGCCAAAAGATGGCAGACAATTGCATCGGTTCCCTCCAGGTGGGGCTCATGTTAGGTCAAGTATTTGAAAAATGCGTATTTATATAATTATTCCTGTATATTTGCTTATTATTCAAATCAATACTGTTTTCTTTTTTTGAACTAATTAACTAAATAAGGGGTGTCAAACTCATTTTAGATCGTGGCAACATGCTCGAAAAAAAACTTTGATGGGGTAGGACAAGTTAATTATATAAAGAGAAATAAAGAGAGAGAGGGAGAAAGAGATGGAGAAAGAAACAAGAAAAAAATAGAAAGAAAGCAATAGAGAAAGAGAGCAAGAGAAAAATTAAAAAAGGAGAGGGACAAAGACAGAGAGAGAAAGGGATAGAGAAAAAGATAAATAGAAATTAAGAGAGAGAAAAGAAAGAGAAAGAGAAAGAAAGTACAAGAGAGAGAAAGAAAGAAAGAAAGAAAGAAAGAAAGAAAGAGACAACAGAAGAAAGAACAAAGAGAGACTGGAAGAAAAAGGAGAGAGCGAGACAGAGAGGAAGACAAAAAGAGAAAGAGCAAGAAAGATATAAAGAAAGAGAAGAGAGAGAGCAGAGAGAGAGAAAAGAGAGAAAAGAGTGAGACAGATAAGTAAGGTAGAAAGAAATAAAAAAGTGAGAGAGAGAGCAAAAGAGCGAGAAAGAGAGAGATAGAAAGGAAGAAAAATGTGAGAGAGAGACAGCGAGAGAAAAACCAACACACCGTCTTTGTTAGTGGTGCCTGGCTTTGACCACACCAAGTGGACATATCTAAAACTGCTGGCCATTTTTCTCTTGGGCTTCTTTCAGGCTGATCACGGGCCGCACGTTCGACACCACAGCGCAAAACAAAACAAAAGGTTTCTTTGAACAGCAATACTAGTAAATATGTGTTTATTTAAACCAAATCCAAATATTGTGCTGCCCAGCTGGCTCCATGGCTCATCATCTTCAGGCCTCCCACCGCGGGCCCCAGTTTCAGGTCAAACAATGTGGCCCCTTTGCGTCCCTAGCGGGTCCCCCGGGCAGGAAATGGCCTCACGCGTAGGGAATGAACCCCGCGCCACCACACAATAACCCCTTTCACCCCGTTCCGAAGGTCGAGGGAGTCAGTGGGGAGTCACAATGTGTGTGTTTGGATCCTAGTCAGGGGTGGCCGATACTGGGATTTTTGGTATTGATCCAGGTAAATGCAGGATAGTATCGATATTGATACTATTTGCTTGTGAATCTCTTGATCGTTGAAAACTACTCCTCCCTGTAGTTACATTATAATCACTACAAAAACAGTCTAAAACTGTGTTTTAATGAAATAACTACAATGTAAACTTTTATTACAACTGTTTCAGAACAAAAGTCAAGAGCGTCAAACTAAAAATACAGCAATCTAATAATAATACAAAGTAACTACTCTAATGCAATCCCTGTCACAATATTTTTTTAAATGAATTCAAAGTGCAAATAGTGTGAACAATACGATGTACAAACTGTGAACAATATAAGAAATGAAATACTTCAATGACAAAAACTGTTTCAGAACAAAATCAGCAATGCAAAAAAATACCAGTATTGTATGATAATGTGAACGGGACAACTAAAATACTGTATTGTCCAGATTCTAGGGTGCACCAAAAACCCTAAATAAGAGATAAAAGTCAAGTCATGTTTATTTGTATAGCCTTTATTCAAAAGGAGTCTCAAATGACTGATTATAGATTATTATTACACCATCCCCTGATCTAAAACCTACATGAGGGCAAAGAAAAACTCAAAACCTCATTATGGATGACCAAGCTGCATCGGATGTATTTAAACACACAAGACATACATATTGTGAATTTCCCTTTGGGGATGAATAAAGTATCTATCTATCTATCTATCTATCTATCTATCTATCTATCTATCTATCTATCTATCTATCTATCTATCTATCTATCTATCTATCTATCTATCTATCTATCTATCTATCTATCTATCTATCTATCTATCTATCTATCTATCTATCTATCTATCTATCTATCTATCTATCTATCTATCTATCTATCTATCTATCTATCTATCTATCTATCTGTCTGTCTGTCTATCTATCTATCTATCTATCTATCTATCTATCTATCTATCTATCTATCTATCTATCTATCTATCTATCTATCTATCTATCTATCTATCTATCTATCTATCTATCTATCTATCTATTATCAACACGAAATATAGGTAATTCATAAGCTATAGATTTCACGTGTGTTTTAAGCTTAGGTTTAAACAGTTCCACTGAGGTTGCAGATCAAATCTCAAAGGGACGAGCATTCCACAGCACCTGGGCCAGAATGGAGAACACCTCAGGATTTCTTCTTGGCTCTTGGGATCACTAGCAGACCAGCATTTTCCGAGCAATGGCTCCAAGAAAAGTGTGCCTTATAATTCATTGCTCCTTTATAGAGCTAGAAGTACGGTACCTACATTCAGAAATACATAACTACAAGGAAATTGTCAGGACCAGAACGGAGACACGACCCACTTACGTTACGTTTCTCTCAGTTTTATTGGAAGAAAGGAAAGGGTTGCACCCACGATCCGGTGATCGCTGGGCGCGGCAAGCAGGTCACTCTGAACAGGAAGTGGGACTTCCGTGGCGGTGTCGGAAGCGGAAAAAAAAAACGGGTCAGTAGCCGAGGCAGGAGCGCAAAAACGTGGTCGGGGTTGGAAACGAGTCTTAAGCCAGGAGAGGAGAGTAGACGTGGTCAGGATCAAAAAACGGGTCGAAGCCGGGGAACAGACGGTAGCGTAAACAGGTGGGATTCAGGGTCGAAAAAGGCTTGCCTCGTGTAAACTGAGGTTCGCAGACGGACTGACAACAGGTGACGGAAAGGAGTGGGTTTAAACAGGGACAGGGAGCCAATCAGAGTCCGAGGCAGTTGGCGCCAAAGGAGCGGGCACAGGTGCATCACATCCGCAATCATGACGGAATTGCTCTGATATATGGTAACGGTTTATGAATTAATAGATTCCTTTTAGTTTTTGAAACCAGAATCCCTTATTTTTATATTTTATGAAATAAGTTTATTATCTTCTGTTTTGATCGCATGTGCTTTATAATTCAATGTGCCATGAGTCTTTTACAAGGGGGCTTTTTTGAAGGTGTCTCTTATAATCAGGTGCGTCATATTGTCCAAAAATATGGTATTTCGCTGCACAATATTTTAAAAATGAAGTCAGTCGTGCAAATAATGTGTAACCACAAATGGATCACATTTTATACTTCATAATTTAATTAATATAATTCTAGGACCAACTAACAACATTATCATACTGATAGATTAAATGGGAAGACTGTATCGATCTTCAGACAGTAGTATCGATCCGATCCAAGTAATTGCTGGGTGTCGATAATATCGATATTCCGGCATGTGCCCACCCTTTGTCGTAGTCGGAATTCTCAAATCAATTGTCAGTGTTGACCAGTGGTGAGTGGCCCGTGTGTTTCTCTAAGAGATTTTGTGGTATGTCAGGAATGGATATTTGCTTTTGAATTGTGTATGCTTGAGTTTATGTGTTGATCAGTGGCAGGTGGCTATATGTTTTCCTATTTGGGATTTGTGTATTGGAAGATGTGTTTATTTTCTAAGTCACGCATGGCTGCTCCATAGCTGAGGTTGCGTCACTTACCAGAAGTCGTCTTTCAAGTCAAGTCAAGTCACATTTATTTGTATAGCCTTTAATCAAAAAATGTCTCAAACGACTGCAAAGGTTCCAATTACACCATCCCCTGATCTTAAACCAACATGCGGGCAAGGAAATAGTCAAACCCCAGCACGAGGAAAATAAGAAACATTGAGAAGGGACTTAGCAAGTGGTAAATCCCCTTCCAGGATGACCAGGCTGCAATAGATTTAGAAAGGGGTAACAGTACACAAAACATAGTGAACATCAATAAAAGAAAACAATAGATAATATGTTGAAATTTGTCCAAAAAGTCCATAACAGAAATGACGCAGCTTCCCATCTCTGCCGCCTGGTCGATGCAGGCGTTGACATGCTTCAGGTCAGACGCTGGTTCGCTGACTCATCTCAAATCGTCCTTCTCTCTCATATCACCACCAGTCAGGCGGTCGGAAAAAGACAGGACAATACAAAACATGAGGTGGGCATCAATCATTAGCTTTTGAATAGAAGTGTGTTTTAAGTTTAGATTTAAAAACTTCCACTGAGGTTGCAGATCTTTATCTCGGAAGGGAAAGTATTACACAGCACCGCGGCCTGGATGGAGAACATTCTCGAGCCTGCAGACTTCTTTTTGGCTCTCGGCGTCATAAGTAGACCATCATTTTCCGAGGGCAGACTCCTTGCAGGAACATGGGAGGCAACCAAATCAGAGAGGTAAGAGGCGGCAAGTCCATGCAAACATTTGTATGTTAGTAAGAGAACCTTAAAGTCACATCTTAAGCGGACTGGAAGCCAGTGGAAGTTAACTAATATAGGAGTGATATGCTCAAACTTTTTTGTCTTAGTCAAAAGTCTTGCTGCCGAATTTTAAACCAGCTGCAAACTTTTCCTTTAGGTTAGATATTTTGTCCTTTCTGCCTAATTGTCAGTTTCTGAACAAGAGAGTAAATTTTCAATGGAATTGAGAGCATAAAGAAATAGGTGCAAGAAGTAGTCTGAAATGATAATGCTTTACCCTGAAAGAGACATAGTTGTCTGTAGTTTGCAAAAGTCTTTGATCTGTGCAGCCCTTTAGACAGTACCTTCACTTTGGATACGGACTACAATTACTGACAAAAAGCTGAAGATACCGTACATCTGTGATCATCAAAATAGCAGGGTTGGGACAAACGGAAGGCATCCCTGAAACACAATTAGTTTTCTGGGTTACGAGTACTGTAACAGATTTTTAATAACAATTTGTAACTCTACTGTCTTCACTACTTCGTGCGTCACTACTTTACTCCGTTACTTTATAACTGCAGGTCATAAATTAGAGTGTCCTTTGATTGTTAAGTACTCTTGCTTTACTTATGTTGACGCATGCGTCCCTCGATCTGGTAAAATCATCACAGCGTCCCACAAAGCAAAAACTGTAAAAGTATTCCTTGGAGAAAGACACATCCAGTCAATGTCTTGGCCTGCAAATAGCCCAGATCTCAACCCAATCGAAAACCTGTGGTGGAAATTGAAAAAAAATGTCCACAAAAAGGCTCCGACCTGCAAAGAAGGTCTGGCAAATGGAATCAAAGAGAGTTGGCACCAGATTGATGAAGAATACTGTTTGTCACTCATCAAGTCCGTGCCTCAGAGACTGCAAGCTGTCATAAAAGCCAAAGGTGGTAAAACTTAATACTAGTGATATGTTTTGATTGTTATTTCTTTGTGTGTTTTTTTATGATTCCATATTATTTTCCTCATTTGTTTAGTGTTTCTGAATACCAAGGAGTTGCACCTTTGAAAAACCTTATTCTTTTTTTATGCTTTTTTTCTGAGTTTGTTCAACATTTTTGAGTGAGGGCTCGCTCGAGACAGGTGAATCCATACTTTTGGCCAGGGGGTATATTATCCATTTATCGGGGGTGGATACCAATGCCTGGAGACTAATCGGGAAGAATGGGAGATTTCCCGAAAGGCCAGCTGATGTCAAGGTCGAATTTTGGCTGGCTGAAGAAGAAAAATAATTTTAACATGTATCTGTCACTTGTCCTATCTAACTTTACTCATGCATTAATTCTCTAGTCAGCTATTTGGCCACATTCAGCGCATTCCTAACATTATAGCAGATGAGGTAGTTTTAACTAACTGGGGGATACCTCCCATGCCAAATTTGCAGTTGGTTTGGCCGACCACCATTCTTCTTTTCTGTGGTGGTAAAAGTAACACAGAAGAGAGCGAATTATATGATTCAGGAACGATGGAAGGCAGAAAGGTGTTAGGCAGAGCCAAAAAAGAAACACATTAAAAGAAGGACTGATATCATTCATTTCACTCATCTTGCACGTTTTGACTGTCATCTGTGTGTTCCCATTATGTGTTTTGTTACGTTTTTGCAGAATTTATGTCATGATTGCCGAAGTGAAGACACTTGTGGCAATCGTTTGGCGCGCTGGAGCGCGCTCTCTGATTTGCTGACGTTCACTTCTTAAGCGGTCAGCGTCCATACAAGGACGTCCAATCATACTCCTGTCTTCCTGTGTGTTTCGCCAGATTAGCAAGTACCAAAGACTACTCTCCTGTTTTGATTCCTGCCTTCGGTTCCGACCTGTTTCTGCCCCGCGTTTACGAGCTACTCTCCTGCCCTGGCCATCGACCTGCCCGCTAAGACGTATTGATTCTGCCTACCTGTCACGGGACTGCCGTCCGTCCGATCGCTGCGAACCTTTAGCTCCCGCTAAGAGAAGTGCCACTTCCGCGTCACGAGCGAACTGCTCCCTTACAATCAACGATCATTGAAACGTGGGTGCCAGCTTACATCTCTTTTCTAATAAAACTAAGAAACTAACGCAATTGGTTACCGTCTCCGTTCCTGGTTTCTGTCAATTTAGCAGTTAAATGCTCAAATAAGCTCGTAGTGATGGGAATTACAACTCTTTGCCGAGAAGCAGCTTCTTCAGTCCCGCTCACTTGAAAGAGCCGACCCTTTCGGCTCCCAAAAACCTCTTCAGATTGTTTTTGTTGCTTTTATCCATATATTAAAACATATTATCTAACATTATGCACAGAATTACTTTCGGGGAACAAATAACGCTACAAAATGAAAAAAATACAACAATGAAAAAAGAAACAGAAGAAAAAAAAAATAAAGGCAAAGAGAAGTCAAAAAAAGTAAAAGGCAAGAGGAATCAAACGAATACAGGGAAAAAGAGGAAAAAATGCTAGAAAACACTTGGGGGAAAAGAAACAAAAGAAGAAAAAAAAGCAGGTGAGTGGTAACTTCCTCACACATGCCTACCATGTCATTGGGCTGACATATAAGTTCCTGTTGACCCTTTCCTGCACTCAGTTTGCATGTAAGCAGAGCTTCTCTGCTTTAAAATGTGTAAAAACTAGGCTAAGAATCTCACTGTCTCAGTAAGTTTTGCAGGCCTCCATGCTAATATACACCGAAAAAGAAATTCTCATGTCAATAGATTGTCATCAACAAAGTGGGAGAAACCAGTGCTTTGCTTAGGAGGATTCTGATGTTTTAAGTAGCCTACTTCAAATGTGTGTAGTGAAGCTACTTCATACGCATTATAAGATTTTATTGTAAAGCATAACAGTCTGTTGGGAAGGCAAATGCAATTCTGATTCAAAATTGATAATACTAAACATAGGTAAATATGTTTTCATCTAAATCAGAATCTTACAGAATCTTAATTTTGCTTTAAATTAAAATGTTTTTTTGTGTGTTTCCTGTTAACTTAGTAACATATACCTGAATTTCTTTCGAATAAAAAACACATCAGAAGATGTTCCATTCATTCAAATTCCCCCTCATAGCTAAGCGGGACGGTTTTGGGTACAAGACTCCCGGGCTGAAAAAGTGCCCGCTCCGGCCCTGGTTGATCCAGTAGAGCAAATGCTCACCGTGTTCCCTTCTCACGCATGATGCTGCTGGTTTACGGCCTTGACATTCCGCAGCAAAAAGTAAGAGTTCCTGCTGGGGTTTTTCAAGAGGTCCTCTGTGTGTAAACAGGTCTGGACAGCTTACGAGCTTCTTACCCACCTATCTATGTGTCAATTTTTCCATACGGGCCTCCCACTAAGCCAACAAAGCCTCGAATGGGATATGCAATCAGGAGCATGTTTATTTTTCTGTTCCCTCTTCCTATTTTCAGCCGCCCCCGTTTTCTTTTTCTACGTGTGGAGCTGCAAATATGAAATTAGACTTGCTTATTTGTGCAGGCCGTGTGTGTGCGTATAGGTCCGAAGCGGCGCACGTTTCCTGTTAATGTTGGAGAGGCTCACAGCCTTCCAAAAATTATAGCTTCTCGAAGTTCTCGGTTTGTGCAAGCACAGGCTGCCGCCTTGTCTAAATATCGTCGGCTTCCAACATTGTCTACCTCGAAAAAACTGAAGGTAAATATTGGGCCGCGTGGAACGATAGGCTGCCATGTGAATTCGCCAGGGGTTCTGAATATCATTGCTCACTGGAAACCTACTCTGAGATAAGTTATGACTGTAAAAGGTTCTCCTCGCTTGACCTTATTTCATATGAAAAAGGTTTTACTTGCCATTTTTTCTTCTTGATGCTTGCTTCCCTATGACCTGGTTAATCTCACATCCGTACATTATTTGTATTCCAAATGACTTGTCCCTTAATATTACCATATTTAAGCGTATGCAAATACTTAATCATACAGTCACATATTAATTTATTCCTGTTTTGTGTTTTCGTATCCTGAATTGTTCGTATCTCATGCGAATTTTCCTGATACTTACTGTATCGCAGTTTTGGTACTTTGCAAATTCTCTGCTGATTCTTCGCTGATTTTGTGCTTATCTGCCTGCGGTTCAATTACTTTACGGTCTTAAGTACACGTTCTTAAGACAATTTGAAAAGTCTACATCATGTTTACGCGAATCTTTTTTATTTTGAAGTTCTTCTATAAGCTTTCTATCGCTAACAAAGTTGGACTTCTCGACCCGGTAAACTTGATTTGACGCCATATGCGGGACTTTGGTGCTCCTTAGAGGCTCCGAGGCGCTTTTTTTGAAAGCGTTTGATAATGGAAAAATGTATAGATTCTGTAGGACAGAAACGGAAGGTAAATGCCGTTTTCCATTACGTCCACATGATGGTAGCAAACTATCATGGAAGGTAAAGTGGATTGTGTCTTCAATCCATACAGTTTTGGAATAAAACAATTACAATTATGATTATGTACAATTATTTTTACAGACAGTACAGAAGTTATTACAGTACAGTACAGTACTTTTTATTTGTTAAACAAATGCTTGAGCTTTTACATTGGTTTTATTCTTGAGAAATATAAATAAATAAATAACTGAATAAATAAATAAATACAACTTTTTATTTTTCTGGGTTTTGACTATCGCGGAATGTTTGTAGAACACGACCCTCACAAAAAACAAGGGATTAATAACTGAAAACCAATTTATCCGTTCCCGGCTTCCCAAAGGCATCCAAGTCAAACCTAAATAAAGTGATACATCTACTTACGGATTTAATTGGTTCCAGCAGTGATTAATCCGTTCCCAGGTCATCAAGTGCAACCAATCCCCAATAAATCAACTGTAACTGCCCTGCAGGTACACTAATGTTCAGTCAATCTTCATAAATATGCCATTTTGTGTAAATAAAATAAGAAATAAGGTTAAAGAAATACAAAAGATGAAGTCACTGTGCAGTACAAAGTTTTATTAACCAAGAGCAGTTCAAATAACAACAAAAACAACAACCAAATGAAGATGATAAAATGTCAATGTAATCCACTTGGCACGCTTTTCCTATAACTGCGATTGTTGTGTCTGTCTGGCACGCAGAATGTTTTTAAAATGTTTCAAAGAGTTTTCATTAAACATTTCCATTGGCCGTCCACTTCTGGCTTCATCAGGATGTCTTTTTGTTATGAAATCCTGCAGTTTTCCCCAGCAAGCGAACGCATCCATAATTTCTACAATCGATCAGAGCTATTTGGATCATTGTCTTTGTCAGAGTGCCAAATCTGCAACTCTAATACCATTTTCATTTTTGGCGATTATTTTTAGTTTATTTTCAATCATAAAGGGGAGTTCTGGATCTCTTTTTCCCTCCCGAACTGATCGTATAACGAAGAAGATTTTAGTCGGATGCAAACAGGGCCGGCCCGAGCCTTCATGGGACCCTAGGCAAAATTAGATTTGGGGCCCCTTATCACTTGATCATTTGTATACCTACTATATCTCGTTCCATGTTCCAACCTAGGGACTGGCAACTATTTGGAGTCGGGAGCCGCCTTTGGTCCAAAATTTTGGGCCAAGGGGCAGATCTTGGAAAAAGATCCCATTTTTAAATATGGGAATAAATATATATGCCGACATTTACATAGTATAGTCTTTTGAATTAGATTAGTCTCATCAAATTGGTTTTGGAACTATCCCAATTCAAGCAAAATAATATACAAGGTCCCTATTTTAAAGAATTCGTTTGATATTTAGTTTTTAAAAATTACAGGAGTTGTACTTTATTTAAAAGTAGTTATTTAGTATTTCTGTTGTCTAATTTATGTTGAAGTTCAGTAGTTTTTTTTAGTAGTATTGTTGTAGTTTTATTTTTACTATTTCTGTAGTAGGTTTCTTGGTAGTTTTTCCATAGGAGTAAATTCTAAGTTTTTCTGTAGTATTTTTGTTGTATTACAATAGTAGATATCTTTGTTGTATGTCTGTAGTATTTTGTAGTGTTACAGTACTTGAATTATGCTCTAGTTTTTGTGGAAATACTTTACTTGTTTTGCGTATTTTTGTAGTATTTCTACTCTCAAATTTTTATGTATGTCTGTAGAATTTCTGTAGTTTTATCTTTGTAGTATTTTCATCGTATTTCCATAGTTTAATTTTTGTAGTATCGCTCTGGTTGTATTTTTGCAGTATTTCCCTTGCAATACTTCTGTAGTAGTAATTATGTAGTAATATTATTCCGGTAGTGTTTTGTATTATGGTACTATGAAATGGTATTTTTGTAGTATTTCTGTAGACTTATTTTGTATGTACCGTATTTCCAAAGCAGTATTTTAGAAATATTTATGTATTTTTTGTAGAATTCCCATATTATTGTTTTTGTCATATGTGTTTAATATTTTTGTGAGATTGCAGTAGTTGTGTTTTTATAGTAATTCTGGGGTAATATTTCTGTCGTATTTTGTACCATAGTATTTTTGTCGTATTTCTGTACAATTTTTATCTTTTCGAAATGAAAGCAAAAAAATAGATGAAGTCCCTGTATTTAAGCACTATATTTGATATTTAGTTTTGTACTGCTTTTGTAGTATTTCTGCATACGTTTTTTTGTAGACACACAAAAGGGACCATGGGCAAAGGTTGGCACCAAAAAAGTTAACCACTCTTTGGGGCCCCCTAGAGGTCGCAGGGCCCTAAGCAGCCGCTTAGTTCGCTGGGCTGACTCTGGATGCGAACTTTGGATACGTAAAATAGGTCGAATGTAAGTAGAGGTACCACTGTGGCTATAAAAGCCATCTTCCCAATGACTAAAAACACATTCAAATAGTAATTGAACAAAAAAATACAGTAATGAGACTATGATGAAATTAGGAGCGACGAAGGTGTTGCGTACCCGTTAGTTGGGTTTAGGGTCTGAAGTAAGCGCAAAAACACAACACATGTGTGCAGGATCAGGTCTGGATGGCAGGAAAAGCCGTGGTCTCGAGGTGGTTCATTTGGAAATTCTCGTGACTTGGATTTTTTCTTGTACGTCTGACGAGATCTTTGTTCGAAAAACACGGATTCCAGGGTTTTATGTGCATGACAATAGAAACAATACAACAAAGTTAACATGACAACAAACTGAATGAAAGGGGTAAACTCAATGAGACAATAACCTGGAAATGACTTAAGTGACAGGGGAAGATGATTGGTTGTCACAAGACATTGGGGTTTAACCAGAACAGTTGGACAAACCAGGACAGAGACATGTTCTACCATAACAACAAAACAACACAACCAAGACAGGTTTACTACAAAACAGTGTATTTAATAATATGATATGATAATAAGTGTTGTAATCTTCTGTTTAGAAATCTACCATTTACTTCTTCTCCAGAAACTCGCGCTGGCTTTTTTTATGCGAAAAAAAAAAAAGGTTTCCGTATCTACGTTAATATCTAAAGATGTATTCTTCTTTGCAGAATAATAGCTTTTTTTCCATAGTGAAAACTAGCATCATAATTCTTAGCGCAATAAACTAGTACAGTAACCCCATGTTTTTCATAGGGTTAGCCTTACGAAAAGTCCAGCGATAGTCAAAACCCACAAAGAAGAAACATTTGTTTTTCTATGGAATATCAGTAACATGTGAGATATATGGCTGTAACAAAACCAGAACTACACATTGACAAATAAAAACACAGAACACAGAATAGCACAAAAAATAGAGGTTCCCCCTTTAGTGTAAAGAGAAGATATAGAGAGTGGCCAGCTAGCTGTATGCTAGCTTTGGGGATACTTGGGTTGAGCCAGGTTTGATGTTTGAAATACAAGAGTCACGAATGTAGCAGTTTCCCCGAGTTCTAGCTCTAGTCATCCGTTTCATGGATTTGGCGTTGGTGGGATACTGGCTCAGCAGGGGTGGCTTCTGAGAGTTGTTTTGTAGCCTTGCCGTAGCAGTTTTTCCAAATTAATTCGCTGCACCATTGCTTAAGCAGCAAAAAATGTGACTTACTCCAATGCTGCTCCTTTTTCTAAGTAATTCTGGGGGGGTTTTTAGGTGGGGGGTGCCTCTTAACCCCACTTATATTCAAAGTGATACAGCCCCAAAAACATGGTAAATTTAACATGTACTTTACAGCACATTGCACATAATCACAATGAGTTGAACAAACATTATTCTACTGGTTTGGAAAAGAGGAAAATTTTCATCACTCAAACCGATTCAAATCTTCTGCAAACTACGAATAGCAAGTGATAAAATCAAGTACTGTTTTTTTTAGACTGTAAATCTGATAATAATTCGTCAAACAAGAACTGTTCTCGTTAGAAAAAGAACCAATTCAAACATGGAATGCATTGACATTTTTTTCCTAAAGATTTCTCTGTTTTCATTAAACCCGCTTAGGGGAAGACACAATGCAGGCTTAAACACTATAAATATTTACCCTCTTTGAATTCACCTCCAGAAAACATTCTCCCACCCGAGTCTCGCAAAGCGTTGCCATGTTGGATTCCTCCACTGATTGTGAGCACAAAGCCAGAAATTAGGAAAGGTAAACACAAGTCGGACAGCGTTGCTGCAAGCTGTCAAACAGCGCCTCGTATGATTG
Source organism: Urocampus carinirostris (assembly GCF_059441175.1). Classification (NCBI taxonomy): domain Eukaryota; kingdom Metazoa; phylum Chordata; class Actinopteri; order Syngnathiformes; family Syngnathidae; genus Urocampus; species Urocampus carinirostris. Next base: position 21,272,504 of record NC_142353.1, on the reverse strand, counting down.
AAGACAACCTTGAGTTGGAACATAAACATCCCTGCAGGCACTTCATTTGCACTCTCGCTCGGTGCTTCAAGGGGCGGCCATGAGGCGATCTGGAGGAGAGAGAGGCGAGCTTGCATGACATTGAAGAATGATTGCAAATGGTACCAGCAGAGGGCTTGAAATGGGCATTCACTCAAGCGTATGGCTTGTCAAAGTATACCAAAGCTATAGTATGTCAACTATGGACCGAGGACCATTTGCGGAAATTTTTTGAAAAACTTGGCCAGCCCAACACCCTTTTGATATGGGCTTCTTGCATGCTGGGCTCTCCCACCGCACCAGCGCCTACCATGATCCTGTCACCACCAGAACTGAATCAGGACCCAAATGCGTAGCGTTAACCACAAGTTTATTGATAGAAAGAGGAAGGGCAGCGCTCGCAATCCGGTGCTTGCTGAACATGGGAAGCAAGCCGCTCATACAATCGGATCGTGATCTGAAAAAGGAAGTGGATCTTCCGTAGCGGGATATGGCGGTGTCAAGGGTGGAAAAACAGGTCGATAGCCAGGACAGGAAAGCAAAACCGTGGTTGGGATCAAAAACGGGTCGAAAGCCGGGACGGAAAAGCAGACGTGGTTGGGATAAAAAACAGGTCGTAGCCGGAGACAAACGGGGAGATCAGGAACAGACAGGTGGAAAAACGGGTCCAATAACGGGACAGGCAGGAGTCAGGGTCTAAAATGCTTGCCTTGTAACAACCGAGGTTCACTGATGGACTGACCACGGGCGAGTGAAAGGATTGAGCTAATATAGGACGGGGAACCAATTAGAAGCCCGCAGCGGCTGGCGGGCACAGGCGAAGATAATCACTCATCATGACAGATCCTGCAGAATAATCCCCCTAAGGATTATTTGGATGATAGATACTAGTGTCCATGGTTATAGATTCTGGTGCCTCTACTAATCTCCTTCTCATTTTTCTTTCAGTTTCTGAAGGAAAATGGTCGGGAAGACCAAATACTTGCCTGACAGACCACCTCAGCCCTCCAATTTTGTTGCACTATCTTCAGGATGCCGAGTTGATGAGCATGGAGTCCCCTCTGCTGTTTTCCTAATTATCAACGAGTTGAAAATACCCAGGAATGGCCAAAATCTTAATAGGATTTATACTAAAGAAAACAAATACTCACACACACAAACAAAAATAAAATTAAAAGTGACAGGACAGGATGGGACAGACGGACGGACAGACAGACAGACAGACAGACCTGGCTGGACATATTTATATGTACGTATGGATTTCTTTTACTTTACTTTTCCTTTTCTTGTTCTGAGCAACTCCTTAATACAAAATGTAAAAAAAATAATTGTCAGACAAAAGGTTTGTACCGTTAGCAGATCATTTTGCTCTAAACTGTTAAAAAGTGCAGTGTGTCATGATTACTGATGTGACTCAGCTGTGCCCGCTCCTTTGGCACCAACCGCCTTGGGTTCTGATTGGCTCCCTGTCACCATTTGAACCCAGTACTGTCAGTCCCCTGTTGTCAGTCTGTCTGCGAACCTCGGTGTATACTAGGCAAGCCTTTTTCAACCCTGAATCCCGCCTGTCCCGTTTTTGCTCCCGTCTGTCTCCGGCAACGACCTGTTTTGATCCTGATCACATCTGCTCTCCCGCCCGGGCTTATGACCTCTTTTTGTCCCCGACTGCCTGTACTCTCTCGTTCTAGCTTACGACTCGTTTCTGACCCCGAGCATGCCTTGCTCTCCCAGTTCCGGCTACCCAACAGTTTTTCCGTCCCTGACACCGCCATCGCACGCGACAGAAGATCCACTTCCGTGTTCGTATCACAATCTGAGTACAAAAGCTACTTGCGTCCCGCGTCCAGCGAACACCAAATCCGGGGCGCAGCCCTTCCTCTTTCCTTCATTAAAACTTGTGGTACGCTACGCAATTGGGTCCTGTTTTCGTTCTGGTCCTGACACAGTGAATATGTGAGGCATTGCATCTTATCTGAAATTACATCTCAGTTGCTAAAGCTAACACGTAAACAAAGCAACATTTCAGAAGACGGTAAACACGCAATTTGACTCGATTACATTGTCGTGGAAATACCGGACTAATAGCAACAGAGCTTTTCCTGGAAAGAAAAAAAGCCAAATTTGGACACCAATTTTTAATTTAGTTTAATTAAGACAGATGTGAGCAAACTACGGCTCGCAAGCTGGATCCAGGCTTACCAACAGATCTAATCCGGCCTGTAAGACAAAGCTGAGCTCAAAATAAAAAAGACGCTTCACGGCAGGGAAAGACTTGCAATTTTAAATATGTCCACTGGAGGTCGCCAAAAACTGGTGCCACTTGCAAAGCAAACCCACTGCAGTATCTACTGAATACCATTTATCAATCATAGAACAATTGAGGAAACAAACCATGTTGATGTTATGAGACTTAAACTAAAAGCAACGGACACGCTGTTTACGGCAATGATTTTCCTGTTGTGTACCTAAATAAAAACTTTATATTTCATTGGGCTCATGGCCAACATTTGAATATCTGGCTACCTTTTACCTTTTCCCTGTACTTGCTTTTTCAAGACCAATTTGATTTGATTAATAATTATTTTAAATTTTATGTAATAAAACACTTCTGAAGTAGCCTTACTGCATTGAGTTAGATTGCCGTATGTTATCCTTTTACCTCATGTATTCCCAAGGTATTGAGTTTAAGAATCTTAAATGCCTCAAAGAGCCATTTTTTTCTCTGGCCCAACCCATATGTAAAATTTTTTCACCCCAATGTGACCCACGACTCAAAGTTTTCCCACCGCTGAACCTATAGAATGCTGACGCCGCCTCTTACTTATTCTTTGGTCAATTTTGAGTGCTGAGATCATTTAACTAAAAGTTAATGTATTTCAATGAGTGTTGATTCATTTGACATCAATTCAGTTTTTAAAAGGGCCGTGTGTATTTTCTAGTGACTCCAAATGGTAAAAAAAAATCTCAATTAGTTAAAAAACTATATTGAGTGATAAGTAAAAATACAGTAACATGAACTATCATGTAAAGGTGCATTTTTATAGACTCATAGGTTGAGGAATTTGTATTTATTTGAGGCTCACCCAGATGGACCTGACATAATTGTTCGCCATCTTGATGCTAAGTTTACCCCTTATTTAAAAATGTTCCTCCTCTTTTTTTGTCTTGCTATTTTATATTTTTTATTGCTTTTTTCTTTTTGTTGTTTATCTTTTATCATTTCTTTTCCTTCTTTTTCCATATTTTCCTTTACTTATCTTCTTTTATCTTTTATTTTCCTTCATTTTTCCCTATTTCCCTTGACATATCTTCTTTTATCTGTTCTTTTCCTTCTTTTTTCCCTATTTCTCTTCACGTCTCTTATTTTTTCTTTGTCCCCACTTTTCTCACCCCTTCTTTTATTCTTATCTTTTTTCTTAGTGAAATGCTTGGCAGAAGAACGAGAAACAAAATGCTGAGGTTTTGTCAATTAGTCTCAGTAGTTTGTACTCTTTTTTGCGCTTTGTAGCACTCCTTTTTAGTTGTTCTTCACAATAAAGTGCCAGGTAGTGGTCAAATATCACATGTCATCTCTTTCTAATCTAAATGCTTTATTACTTTCTAAAATTTGGAATAAGCATGATCAAAATATTGGCTTATTTCCACTGTCAACTGCAATCCACCTGCAAATCATAACTAGCCGCATGTGTTAATCAACATCCTTCCACTTTTTTCCCATGGCCGCGCTCCAGCCCTCAGCCTCCAGGGCTACGAATGACCCTGTCTGGGTTCGAGCAAGGTGATGGGCTAATGAAGTCATTCCGGGACGCAATCCCAATGTGCCTCAGCTTCTACTTCATAGACTGTCTCATTAAGTGGGGGAAGGTAACGTAAATGAGGGATGACAGATCCAGGAACTAGCATAAGTGCTTCAACTCTTTAAAAAATGTTTTAACCTCCAGGCTTCAAGTTGTTGAGTTAAATTACAGGAATGTAAGTCTGAAAGACCATTGCCTTTTAATGTTCTAACAATTGAATGTTGTTGATTTCATATTAAAGACGCTCCCCTACTTATGACCATTCGCGTTACGAAAAGTTGAAGATACTAACATTTTTTGGGGAGTATCGAAAAATATTGCTGTAAGTTAGATTTTGTATTGTGCGGACTTTTTCCCGAGTAGAGGACATTACTCTAGTGCTTCTTTCCGCCGCGAGGCGCTGTGAGAGTTCACCCAGCATCCACCCTGTAGAAGAAATCCGCTTCCTCTTCCTAGTGTGTAAACATACTGTACAGTATCTCCAGCGCGCTAAGAACTTTTTTATTGACGTTTTTATTGTTTAATATCTTGTGCATCCATTCAATATTGTTGGTGTGAAGTGTAAAGGAGAGGCGAGCCGTTTCCTTTGAAATGAAAGTGGAATAAGAAAGCTTGATGCGGTTGAGAAAAGGTTTGGATTGCTTTTTTCTGCCACTTTCTACCACGGAGGAGGAAGTCGCCTAACTCTTGAAGCTCATCTTCCAAAAGTCAGGTAAACTTAACTTTTTTTTGTATTTATAGAGCATATTATTTTATTAAATGTTTTTTTTTAGTACAAAACAACATAGGTTACTTATACAAGCCTTAAACATACTTATATAAACTGTAAATATACATTCCATACAAAATATAGCACTGAAGCTCGTTCGTAAGTAGGGCAGCGTATTCATTTCACAATTCAAAGGATGAGGTGTATTGTTCGAGGTGTCCTTAACAAAGTTGAAGGTTACATTATTTTTCTCTATTATGTGTTTGTTCAAAATGCCCAACTGAGCTCAAACAGCCCTTATGCTTTATTTTCCACCGTGCCTATATATATATATATATATATATATATATATATATATATATATATAATTTACCTTTCCATAACAAACAACATAAACGACAACAAAAATTATAATAAAATAAATAAAGTAGTAGTTATGTAATAGGCTTCCATCTTTTTTCAAATTGATCTATTTTAAATAGAAGTCTTGCAGTGTTTTTTTCCGTAATGTACATTTTCTTTAATTTGTCTCTTAATTGTTTTATGTCAGGAGGTTGTGGTTTCAACCAGAATACTGTGATCCTTCATCTTACTTTAAGCGAAGCTGTTCGGGCTGCAGAACACATTAGGAGGAGAAATGGGGAGACTGCTGAAGAGTGACGTCATGCTCGTCTCTGCATTTTAGTTTGTTTGTTTCTACTGTATTTGTGAGTGTAGCATGAAAATGGTGAAAGTAAGTCCAAATGCTAACCCAAACCCCCCTAAAAAAGAGTTTTTTTCAAGCGTGTCTAAGTACCATGGTACCTCTTCTTTCAAGGTTAATTTCTTCCAGGATCGTGCTGTTTTCTCAAATTGCTCATGTAACGAGCACATTTCTCCGATATAAAATAGTTCAAAACAAATGTATCTGCACCCGTCCCCCCTGAAGCATCCATGTGAACCCTAAATAGCTATAAAACATATAACACTGATCACTGCAAACACATTCAAATAATAATTAAACATAAAGAAATACAGTAATAACATAAATACGATCATATCACCGAAATAAAATGTGAGTTTATTATGAGAGCTGTAATGAATGTGTTCGCGTAGTGCGGACAAAGTGGGGGTGTGGGGAGCAGTTGCAAGGGGAGTCACGGAGATCGCATACCTGTCAACTCAAACGTTATGCCCGTATTTCATAAGTTTTTTTGATCATTTCATATTGTGTATAGCGTATAAAAAATGTTATCCAGGAAAAAAAGACCGATCTCATCTAGGCTGTTTTGGCTCTAATCCGGGTCATCTCAGTCACTGGTAGAAGACGACAACGTCATTGTAGATATAATATTGTCGCGGTATTCTACAAAGTCTGTCTTGCTGTGAGTAAATAGGTGTTCTGTTTGTAAGGTATATTAACGCTTAATAAGGAGGATTTATTTCATCATAGACTGAGGTTGACAGGTATGGGGAAAAAAACTGTCTCTCATCCTGTTAGTGCTTGTTTTAAGGGATTTGTAGCGCCTACCAGAGGACAGCAGGTCAGGTAAGCGGTGGTAAACCACTGTGAGGGGAGTCCTTTATAATGTTGTTGGTTGTGTTGCATTAGCCCTGGGATTAGCTGCATGCAACAAGCCAAATAGCTGTCCGTGCATCCTCATCAGTGTTTGGGACAAACGAAGGAATGCGTTCCTGGAACACAATTATGTTACTCCATAACAACCAGTGTAACGTATTATTAATAACATTTTGTAACTCTACTGTCATTACAACATGGTGCGTTACTGCAGGGTTCCACTACTCACATTGTGTATAACTATATTCACTAATTGCTGAATGCTTCACTCGAATTGTCACAAACAAATTTCGATCTGCCAGGAACCTACCTAGAAGGATGTGTGTGTTTGTATTGACACAAACAAAGTAACTAAATACAGTTATGGTGTTGCTGTCTCGAGCACAGAGTATGAGAATTTCTCGTCATGCAGGCATTGTCCCTACTGTATATACTCGCTTCAGAGACAAAATTCCAACTATAAAATACAATTCTCAAATCAGTGGGTTAGCTTAAATGTGTGTAGTTAGTTGTGTCAAACGTAGCGATTGTTAGGCAGCTTGTGGGAAGGGCTTGTGGCTTCAACAGGGACAATAAAGCAACAGGATATCGATGGTGCAAACATGAGCATTGAATATTTGGCGAAAGAGTGCTAAATTTTGGTCTTCCTTTTTCTGATATTAGTTTTACAATGCTTGGAGAAGAGAAGAATACGATTTGGACAATATCCAGAAATTAGTGGTTTAAAGCCTGTGACAAAATGGATATAGAGTGTCTCGACTGAGGGTTCATTTGCGAGCTCTCAAGATTGCACAAGCCAGGAAATATGAAGGCTGCACTGTTTTCACAGTTTGGTGTACATGTTTTTGTCAAGTTCACTAATGACACCACAGTGATCTGTCAAGGCAATAAGGCATCCTACAAGGAGAAGGTCCAGAGGCTGAAGACATGGTGCTCTGGACATGGCCTTGAACACACAAAAAAAGGAGATTATCGTGGACTTCAGGAAGAATGAGTGACCTGCCCCCTCTGTACATCAACAGCGAGTGTTTGGAAAGGGGTCAAGAGAATCAGGTTCCTAAGGGGTCCTGACTGGGCAGCAAACACTACAGCTTTCAAATAGAAGATCCAGCAGCGTCTTCACTTCGTAAGAGTCTTCAGGAGGAATAATCCAGACACAAAGTTGCTGCTGGCCTTGTACCACTCACCCATCAAGATCCTGCTGACATACTGTGCTTCCACCTGGTACGAAAGCTGCACTGAGGTGGACACAGGGAGGTTGCAAAATACAGTGAAAGCAGCAGAGTGCATCACTGCCTGCCCTCTCCCCTCCATCATGGACATCTACTCAACTTGGTGCCTCAGCAGAGCCCAAAACATCATCGAGGACAGTTTGCATCCAGGTGCCCTCTGTATGGCGCTACAGGTGCATCGTAGCAATAACTAACAGAATGAAGAACAGCTTCTTCCCAAGAGCTATTATCACCCTGTACTCCCATTTTCAGCGTCCGTGACCACTATGTACTTTACAACTGTCAACGTAAATTTGCACATATTTATTAGATATACAGAATACATTGTTTTTGATGTTGTATATCATTTTGCACATGTTTACCTTTTTAAATTGTATTACTTTCAGTGAAAGGAGAAACCCTCCAATTTTTTGTACTTATATAATGACAGTAAAAGTCATTCATCAATTTGTAGAGAAAAAATTTTTTACAGTACATGTATTTCCGTGTATGTAATTCCGAATCTAATTCGGTGGTTACTGATTTGGCCTGCAAGTGCTGCTCATGATTTCCCTCACGAATTATTTGAAATAGCCTCATATTGTGTCTAGCATTTTTGTTGAAAGAAGCCAAACTCTAAACGTGTTGTATTTTTAGTTTTGAATTATCTATTTTGCAGTTCATTGTTATGGATAATGATTGATCAGTCCAAAAGGAAGATAACAAACTGGGAAGCACAGCAACTGCTAGCTTTTAGCGGCTCATTACATTGAAAATAAATTCATCAGTTAAATCGCACTCTGAGGAAAGTCAGAAGAGCGTAAAGAAATGCAGATCACCAGCGAGTTCTCCATGGATTTTTAGCAGATTGGTGAGCGAATGAGGGGGCGTCAGGGAGAACGCAGTACCAAGCTTGCAGGTCCAGCCCACTGCTACGGGTAAGCTTACAACCCTCACAAAGTACCCCAGCGGAGCCTGGCGAGTCACCAGATGCCAAATCCATTAGCCATGAAATGGACGATCTGGAGCTACAACTCGTGGGAAACGTCTACATTCGGGACTCTCGTATTTTAATCATCGCGGAGACCTGACCCTTTTCGAGAACACCCAATGCTAGCACGCAGCTAGCCAGCGGCTCTCTAACTTGCATTCTTACACTGAAAGGAGAAGCCCTAAAAATGTTTAATGTTGTATGATGACAATACAACAATCCATTCAACTGCAATTGTGTATTGTCAGTGTCTGAAACTCATGACAAAAAGTTACCGGACACCAGGGTAGACAACTCTGAAAAGTTGCCTGCCCAGCCATAAAGTTGCCTGCCCCATTTTTCCCAACTTGAAACACAACAAGACGATTAATCGCAAAAAAAACAAAAAAAACATTGTTGCATAGTATTAAGGATTGATAGTCAGAATATATAACAGAACAACTCTTTAAAATTAAGTTTATTATAAATCTACTTCTAACATTCATTGCATGTATACGACATCGCTGTTTTTCCATCTGTCATCAGTATGCACCAGTATTTACTCATCTTCATTCATGCAATGTTTGCGTTGCGTCGTCTGCTACAAGCCACGTGAACTCCTCTTTCCACGATACTCTTCATGTACGTTTACGTTTTTTAGCGTCATAAATTATGTTAGCTTCTTTTGAATCTTTCTTCTGGGGCTGAGGTTTTGGCTTGATTCCTAACCACTTATCCATTTTTCTTGCGTTCTCTGCGCGTTTACTTTGGAAAATGATATGCAAATGCACGACCTTATAAGTTATTCGATGTAGGCTTCTGATTGGCTGCCGAGTATGCAAATTGCCAAACGAACCGAAATTCCGAAATTTCCAAACCGAACAACGATTTTGAAATCAGAATAAAGTAAAGGTTTGATTTGAAAATAAATATTTGTTTCTTTTTTTTTTCTCCTTGAAAAAGTTGTCGGCCACCCGGGCGGAGACGTTTTGTAAGTTGTACGCCCGACGTAAAAGATGCACGCCCCGGGCAGACGTTATTTCAGACACTGATGTGTTATTTTGTAAATCTATCGTTGGTATTTTGTTACAGTCATATACTCTCAGTCGGTAATGACGTCACCTCGAAGGTGCAATGCTACTAGCAGGTTTTCATTTTTGCCGGGAAGCTCTGGTCCCCATTATCCTCGAAAACCAAGGGATCTGTGTAGTTACTTTCGGAGTCATTCGCTACCAATTGGTGTCAGTTATCCTGTGGGTAAGGTTTTTAATGAAGTAGCAAGTAACTGTACAACACTGATCATTACGCGACCCACCTTCCCACCGACCTTGGGTGGTCTCTGAACCCCCCTACTCCCCTTACCTTGGCTGGCTGTTGCTAAGCAGCTAATAATAGTGTTTGCTGCGTAATTTTTGCCATTCTGGATCCAATCGGGAGCGAGCAAAGTTTGCGGTGTGACAGCGGCGAGAGGCGGGATCTTGTTTTCCTTTTTTTTCTTCACTGGCCCCTTCACCCTCCTCCTTCACCCTGGTTTTTAGCCCTCCTAGTCCTCCCCCTCTGCTTCCTCCTCCTCCTCCTCCTGGAGCTCTTTTTCTGCTCTTCTATTCAAAGTCAGAGTTGGCCGTGACGCGCGGCCCAGGGGAAGACAAGCAACAGCACACATCGTCCGCACAATGCAGCGAGAAGCGCATTGTGGCTACTTCTGAGTGACAATCCAGGACTTTCCTGCCATTTTTTTTACAATCTCCCATGTGCTTAGTTGTTGCGGTTGTGACGAAGAGTGTCGGGAAAACGCGGTGCTAAAGGCGGCGGAGATCTCACCGGATCACGCGATGTGGGGATGGACGGCGACTCGCAAGACTTTGACTCGCCCTCTCCAAGCGGACTATGAGGTTCCCCCTCGGAGTGAAACTTTGTCGGATCGCAAGTGGGAATCGATAAGAAGCGCGCAACATGGCAACTTCGGCTGCTAGTGCGCCCCCCGAGTCGGGGACAGGAGAGCCCGGTCGGCCGAGGCTAACGCGGAGGACTCGGTGGGACTCGAACCGCGATCCACCTCCACAGCCGCCGGATCTGGACTACCTGCAGCGGCCGAGTTACTGTGACGCGGGTTTCGCTTTAGAGCAAATCTCTCAGGTATGTTTGAACACACTGAAAAACAATTCACAGAACACCCACATCCAACGGCGTGTTGCTTGCATCTCCTTCCACTCTTCCCACTACAACGGGGGTCTCAAACTCAATTTACTCGGGGCTGCCAGAGTTAGGGTCTGGGTGAGGTTGGACCACATCGGGCTCACCACATGAAAACTTCTGATGTAAACATTCCACTGTGATCCAATATTTTTTTGCCTACACAATAAAGATCTTAAATAAATATGTAATTAGTACACAAAATAATAACAATAGAGAGATTAACAAAGACTACATGAACAAATACGTGAGTAGATATATCTAATCCCATTCCGATTCACTTATGTGTAATAACAATAGGGCTGCCACTAACGACTATTTTTATGGTCGACTATTCACTGATTGAAACAATTAGTCAAATAATCGTTTTTTTAATTCAGCATGAAGTTGATCTTATAACGTGGCAAATGATAATAAATACAAGAAAAATAAGTACAATGAAAAAGACATCTTACACCAACTGCTCGGTCAGTTGAGACATATAGACATAAAAATGTCAACATTGTCCATTATCTTAGGGACAAACAAATAAATAATAAATTCAAATCAAGTAAGGCACATTAGCCGCAGAAGAACACAGTAAATACAACAAATGTGTCCATTTTGTGAAGTTCATTCAGTGGTCAACTGTAAAGTATGCAACAAAAGTACTTAACGATTCTCAACAGTTTGAAATCAAACGGTTTTATCAAGGGACGTTTGTCTTTTTTTAACGTTTTGGCAACTGATGTTTGTTTTTTGGATTGCATTTGTCAGGCAATGTCTGGCATAACGCTCAAACTCTCTTGGATGGCGAAATATACGAGCAGAAAATGTACAATGAATGTCTCTATAACCGTATTGAACGTTAATATAATTTTACCAAGCCAAGTTGGACTCCATTTGGTCCAACTGTCTCTTTAAATGTTTGTGCGTCACCGATCTACTGCCATGATGCGCAACGTCTGCTTTTCAAACTTTGCAAGTAGTCTTTTTATTCTCTGTTTAAAAATTGTTACAAGTTTTGCGATACATAGTTGATGTTGATGCCGCCATTTCTGTATGTTTATGTTACTGCACGAGACAGAGACATTTTTGCGACTCTCAGCATTTTTATATTCATGTTGAGATGCCTCTCGGTTGGAACACCTGAAATGCATTGTGTACTATCTTTATAATCATTTTTTGTGTACAGTGTCGACTATTTGCTGTAGCCCTACCTACAACATGGTTCTCAAACTCATTTTACTTGCGAGCTGCCGGAGTTAGAGTCTGGGTGAGGTTGGGCCACATCGAGTTTACCACAAGAACATTTCCGATATAATAATTCCACTGTGATCAAATATCAGTTTTCCCCTACGCAATAACGATCTAAAAATAAAACAATCTAGATAAATAAATACATTACTAATGAATACACATAATAATAATAATAATAATAATAATAATAATAATAATAATAATAATAATAATAATAATAATAATAATAATAATAATAGAGAAAATAATAAAGATTCAATTAACTAAGTCATGGTTCATGGATCCCTTAACCTCCTGGGTTGTAGAGGCACCACTCCTGATCTGACTCAAATACAGCACCTTCATAATTTGGTCGCTATTGTTTTTTGGTATAAAGCGTCATCCTGCTCTTAAGGTATATGCCGTACGTCTTACAATACTGATACCAGATTCTAAATCACTGGCAGAATAGGAATGGGTGCTTGAAATAGTTGAAAACGCTTGTATTTTAATTTTGTTTTTTAAACTATTAAAAAGTACTTAAATTATGAGTGAAGTGCTTGTACATGCTTAAAATTGTTGCCATGCTTAAAATAGAAGCTTACACTGCTCTCTAGGGCCTCGCTTGGCCATTGCAATTCTTTCATTATGATTAACGGCAGTTGGCATTAGTTTGTATGGCATTGTCTTATGAAGTATTTTCGTCCCATAGGTGTCTCAAAAGGCCAAGTTCATGCTAAACCTAAACAGGGCACTATGAAATGTGTATTAGTGCAAGTATTATGAGCCATGCAAAAAAAAAAAAAATGAAGTAGCATTTCCCAGTGGTAAAATAGTAATGGGAAGAACTTATTAGGCTACATATTAATGTCATTTTGACCCAACACGTATATGAAGACAGATTTGTCCGATAATGATAAATACCGTAGCTATTTTGTTTAAACATACAGTGTCATGGGTCAACCCAGGAATAAGCTAACCAATCGAATCGCGAGGCTCACATACGTTAATGCAAAACATTTGCATTCGAATTGGTTCCAATTTTGAGCCCTGGCTAAATAATTAACACAAAGGTAGCATGCATATTAAACTCACACCGCCTGCACATTAAGCTAACATTAAGCCTTTATATTAGGACGTGGGCCCCAAACTATCATAATGTCCCTGTTCCACCAGCCACGACTTTGAGACCCCTGCCCTACAAGCTTGGAGTATATCCTGATGTTTTCCAAACACGTAACGTTCTGCCATCATAGCTCTAGCCTGCGTACTGTGCAGCAGTGTGGAAGTCCATGTGGCTTTCCCCCCCAAGCACCAGTTGGACCACATGCAAAGCAACGCAATGCACTCTTTCTCTCACCGAATCCGTTTTTATTGCACAACACATCGGATTGGTCTTGTGCGTGCTTTGGCTCTCAATCGGATGCTATTTGTTGATCTTATTAACAAAAAACGCCTCTTCCGATTACTTTATGTTGTAGACGTTGACAGCTTTTATCCCCCGCCCCTCTCAATCTAAGCTGGAGGTCCAGCTGCAAGCATTCTTTTGGACTCTTAATACTGTCAGTTGTTGTTTTGTTTTTTCTTCAGAATTGTGATTTTAGCGTGTGCCAACATGTGTGTGTTACCGGTAAAGTTCTGTTCAAAATGTATTTTCTATACAAGTTTTGAAGAACTCTGCTTAAAATTGCTTTGTCAGTGGAATATTGATGTATGAACACCACAGAATTTTTAAAAAGAATGTAACCAGAATGGATGACTATTGACTTCAGTTTATGAAGAAACCCCAAAGTGGATAAATAGCGTTGTATATTTATCCTTTACTGCTAAGTTGTTAAACATATGGCCCATGGGCCGGATCTGGCCCGTTGTATGATTTAATCTAGCCCGCCGTAAATCTCTGAGTCTGTAAAAAATAAGTAAGTCTCTTGCTCATTTCAATCAAAAGTTATGAATTTTTTAAAAATAAATACAAACTACATGCTATTTTCCGTTGCTAGAGGGCAGTAAAGGTGTAAAAGAGCAGACATCCAGTCTGGTTTCTTGTTAAAAACGATATTGTGCAATATTTTCTTAGCTTCAGTAGGCCCAGTCAACTATTATGATCTGATGTATTTGCCTTTCACTGCTAAAACTCTTATTTTGTATCTTTTTCTTCAAAGCAGTATGACAAGTTACGCTAGCATATTTTTATTTATCCCTCCCACTGGAGTTTGTTTATGTTTGTGGTGAGTTTGTTCAGATGTTAAGCTGCAATCACTCAACTGTAAAAATGAAAAAATTGTCAACACATTCAATGCTAAACATGAAATTTTTTTTTCCAATTATTTGTGAATAAAAGTGGCATGCTTATAAAAGAGCCCTTATCATCTGGGTTCAGGATTTATAGGGTATGCTACAAATGTATGCTAAATGATAAAGCATAGTACTGGAAAACAAAATATTTGGCGTTGACATTTTTTACTGATCCGGCCCACATGAGAACATAGTAAAACTGAGTTGGGGGGAAGGTGGGTTGCGTAATGATCAGTGTTGTACAGTTACTAGCTACTTCATTTAAAACTTTACCCACCGGTAGCACCATCACAGAAGGGTAATAACTGTCGAAAAATGAACTTATAGAAACAATTTGTAAATGAGATATATTATTCAAATTATTTATTATTTTACAGTGCTAATTTTTGTGATCACATGTAAATAGTTCTGAAAAGTTCATATAAATTTAAAAAGAGAACAGCCTTCATGTGATACTGTGTCACTGAACCACTTGTGCTCCATGGTAAACGGGCTATTTCATTTAACTCTTCTTGATTTTCAATCAATTTTGAAATGCCCTTGAAAATTATAGAGAATTTACTCATAATGTTTGAATCCTACGAAACATATAAGTTGTGCAATCATGCACGCCCCCACCAATATCGAGCAATCATTGTTTGGTCCATTATTATGTGATTGTTTAAAAAAACGTGCTATGTCCCCACCACGACCAAACCTATGCCCTCGGTTGTGTGTGCAGTCAGTGGCCAAAAATGTGTATGTACAGTATTTAACACAGTGTATGTATGTATATATATATATATATATATATATATATATATATATATATATATATATATATATATATATATATATATATATATATATATATATGTATATATATATTGAGAGAGGCATACCATATATTTTAAGACAAAATTCAAAAAAAACAGCTGCACTCGCTCGCAGTTTATGACTCTGTGTGATGTTAGATGATTTGATAATATTTATGAAATGATAATAACGCCAGAGCCTGTGTCCCATATCAAGAAATATACCACTTTAAAGTTGTCTCCTTCGCACAATTACTAAGGATCGTTGAGGCAAATTTTGACCTTAATTTTTGAGGGAAATGATGGTTTCAAGGAAGGTGCAAGCAGAATTATTTTGTAAATAGGTCACAAAATACTGCAAACAAAAAGTTTGTGGATGTGTTTCCATTCAGCTCAGTGGGCGCATGTGAGAGAGGAGAGCGTTCTATGTGTTTAGAAATCTGGCCATACCTACTGCTCAACCGATCAAATCTATCCACTGTTATCGCTCACCCAGTCAAATTGTTCTGTTTGCTTGGCTAGCGTTTGTGGGTAAATACAATTTTTTTGTGTGTGGGTTTTAATCATAACATGTCTCAACAGTCAACATACATTGTTTAATAAGCTTCCATATATAGGACTTCTTAGGAACGTAAAGCCAAATGGGGTATGTTGTTGTGAACGGTGACTATAAACTGTAGTCAATACAGTGCTTTTTGCCTTGGCTATGCACGCACTTAACTCAACTCAGAGCCTAGCAGTATTGGAGCGCTACAGCGGAAATTTGCTCATGTAGCATTTTATCTCCGAGACATATGTACTCATGAAAAGAGCCATTTCTGTCTCGCGAGCCAAAGGTTCCTGACCCCCGCTGTTAGGAATGTTCTGTAACTGCTGTTTTTGTAGGTATTGGCAAGGGTTTTGCTCTGCTATTATGACTTTCATGCTTTGTAAGGGTAGGTAACTGCGGCGATGATCCGTACCAAAATATAACACCTTCATTAACAGAGGACATCTTATTGATGCTTACATTGCATCCTACCACAACTCTTATAACACTTTCAATTGCTGAACCAGTCAAAGTTGCTCATGACTTGCCTGGGCAGGTGAATGCATTGTTTTAGAGGCAATTAAAATGTAACACTTGTTGTTTTGGTGTCCTTTTTTCTAGGGTAAGGCGACTGGGAGGAAAGCACCCTTATGGCTGAGAGCAAAGTTCCAGAGACTTTTGTTCAGGCTGGGCTGCTACATACAAAAGAACTGTGGAAAGTTTTTGGTAGTGGGCCTGATGATTTTCGGAGCGTTCGCGGTGGGCTTACGGGCAGCTAATTTGGAGACTGATGTGGAGAAGCTCTGGGTGGAAGGTAAGACTTTGCTAATATATTTTTTAAAATATTGGAGGACGTTAAGGGCTATGATCAAAATGCAGATCACTTATAAGAACAGTGGCACCTCTTTATACGAGCACCTCCTAACACAACGATTTAGACAAACGAGTTTTATTTGGAAAAAAAATCTTGCCCGGCATAAAATGGAAAATCAGGTTATGCGCATTCCCAGAGGCTATCACTAGAGACTGCTTACCGTTTGTGATTGCTTACCTAACAAAGACAACACGGCACCTATTTATTCACAGCAAGACTAACTATGTAGGATGTCGCAACAATATAAGCAATCTACGATGAAGTTGTTGTCTGCTACCAATGACAGAGACGATCTGATGTTCTGCCGAAACGTCCTACCTTGTTGAGCTGTCCTATTGTAGGCTTTACTGACAGCAGCAATTTTGTTTTATTTATAATCAAGTAGAACTAGCAACACTGAAACTCAGAATTTTTAAAAACAGAACTTCTACTGATGATATAAAACGAGGGTTGGCACGCATACACGTATTGCGTTATTGCCATGTAGTCAACAAGCACCATGCTAGCAAGCTAGCACAGAAAAACCCGCCAAGCTTAAAAGCTATGTCCGAAAACATGATTTTAAAACAGTTGAAGAGTGAAAAATGACTAAAATCATAATCACCGCTTTCTAAGGCACACATTGCTCTCCGCACTGGGCATTGGTAGGATGTCTTAATGGGTAGGATGGAATTTCAAAACACCGGATTAGAACTGAAATGTAAAAACAAATGTCACATATGAAATTTTTATACGGTGTGCACAAGGTAAATGATCAGAAAAACGTATAAAATCACCATGACTCCTGCTTCGTCCACGCACATACATTTGTCAAGACACTCATAATAAACTCCCATTTTATTTTGTTAATATCATCTTATTTAGCCTTTTTCTGTATTTTTTTATGTTAAATTGCTATTTCAATTTGTTTCTATTGGTGAAGAAGATGTTTCATAGCTATACAGGGTTCACTTGTATGCTTTTGGCATGTCGGCAACAAACCATGTAGCTTTTTATCATTTAAAACCGGAAAATTTTGCACGTTACACGAGCAATTCAGACTACGAGCACGATGCTGGAACGGACTAAACTCGTATAAAGAGGCACCACTGTATGTTGTTTACCGTTGTTAAGCACAACGTTTGAAATAAACCTAATCATCGGAATGCCTTCCCTGCTTTTTACGCTAAAGTTGTAATTAAGTTCATAAGCAGCTTTTGTGGTGGACAATTTATTTTCTACTTTCTTGCCAAGCCGCCATTTTGTGTGAGAGTGTGTGTCTGTGAGTGTGTGCTTGTGTGCCTGCCCCCAGCATTTGAATGCTTGCAGACTGTGTGTGTGGTCCCGGTTTGGACAGCGCTCAACTTTCCAAAAAGATTTGCCTCTGGCTGCAAGGGGAAAAGGGAGGGAGGGCGGAAAAGAGAGAGTGAGAAGCTGCTTGAGTGAGGACAGGAACTCGTGTTTGTGAGGCGGATCATAAAGCTCTCGCTTGTTGTTGCTCGATAAGAAAATATACATAATGAAAGCTATAGTAGAGGGAAAAGGAGAAGTGCATAGGTGGCGTTATTGGAGAGGAGGTGAACGAGGAGTGGGGTGGTAGTTGGGGGTGTTCAGTTGCAAGCTTTTTTTCTTCGTCTTTCCTTTGATCCGCATTCCAGCACAGCCGTTGGCTCATTTATGAATGGAGGAGGGCATTTTTGTACTCTATATAAATATAACAACAAAAACAACAATTGTTATGGAGTTAAGATAACCACCAACCCCCACATAAACAAATAAAGGTTTTAAGTTTGTGGTAGCATCTGTGGTTGAATTTCTTTAAAAAATCTTATACGTGCAAAATGTGAGGATATCGTACATGGTTTTGCATAAAATCTTTATTTATTTCATTAGTATATACCAATTATTTTTCGAGATAATGCATTTCAAAGACAGCATGTCTTGTCTTTGTCCTCCTGAGCTGTGACGTTATCGGAGGTACACCGGCACCCTAGCAAGCCAGTCACCATATTGTTTTACGTGTTAATTAGTCAAAGAGATAAGTGTTTTAGGCAAAGTTTGGTAGTTTTGGTGGAGAATACCTAGGTGTTGTGTCATAGGTGGATGCAGTAATTCTATAACATAGGGAGAGGAGCCAAAAAAGGGGCTAACTGGCAAAACACACAAAGAGTCGCCAACAGGGGGGGCTAACTGGGACCGATCAACGAAAGGCGGCCGCAGCTTCGGTGGAAAAACGCAAGGCTGGCTAAGCAAGGAACATGCAGTAAGCAGCCAGGCAAACTGGGAAGCAACATTGATAAGCGGCAATGGCTACGGCCATAAACGCAAGCTGGCCGGGAATAAACCATGGGACGCGGCAAAATTTGCGCTTACACCAGGCTAGCCGATCCAAAAACTTGCGGTGAGCAGCTAGGGTAACTGGGAACCTACAACAAAAAGCTGCAATTACTATGGCGATAAACACAAGCCGGCCAGGAAATAACTAAGTACACTGCACAATCGGCGCAGGTCAACTGAGCAAAAATCACGTATAGCCCAAAAATCATACAGTGAGCAGCCCGGCTAACCAGGAACTAATGGAAGCGGCAATAGTGACGGCGATAAACTCAAAGCTGCCGAGGAATAAACCAAGGAAAACTGCAAAACCTGCACCAGTGCCAGGCTAGCTGGCCAACCGACACACGGTGGGCAGTCAACAAGCCCTCAGCAGCCCTGAAGATAACGAGGAGCTAGCGGACTGAATTATCCCAACTGCGAAAGACGTCGCGAAATACACTCACAATCGCTGTTCTCTACAATCGCTGTCTGTTTTGGAGCTTCCAAACATGTTGTTTTAATGGGATTCCCCATTTTGATAGTGTTGTGCTCCTTTAATGATGTCACAACTCTAGAGGAAACAAGCCAGGGACATTTTTGAGGCTACATTTTTGTCAAATGTCAAAAGTGTCAAAGTGTCTTTGGGCAAGCCAGATGCCCCCGATAAGCAGGTAGGCGCCTTGCATTGCTTTTGCCACTATCAGTGTGTGATTGTGTGTGTGAATGAGTATGTATGAAGCACATTGTAAAGCGCTTTGGGAGGTCTTCAGTGACTTGAAAAGTGCAATATAGATTAAACCCTTTACCATTCGTACAGCACAAAGAGGTATGTTCGGTTACTGCTATACTTACTTTTTTGTATTTGTTTGTTTCTTGGATTGTTTGTGTTTTGATTTTTGGCCGAAAATTGTGTCGAGCTAAAGTATTTACCTTAATTCTAACAACATTGCTCCAGCATAAGATTGTGACACTTACACAGCTATTTTTCAGGTTTCATTTAGAATCAGGATTTCATAAATTGTGTGAACATATATATATACAGTATATATATATATATATATATATATATATATATATCCTCAGTAGGGTTGCGGGGGTGCTGGAGCCCATTCCAGCAATCATCGGGCAGTGGGCAGGGGACACCCTGAACTGGTTGCCAGCCAATCGCAGGGCACACAGGGACAGACAACTCGCTCGCTCATTCACACCTAGGGACAATTTGGACCGGCCAATCCACCTGAAATGCATGTCTTTGGAATGTGGGAGGAAACCAGAGTGCCCGGAGGAAACCCACGCAAGCACGGGGAGAACATACAAACTCTGCACAGGAAGTCCGGTAGCTGGATTTGAACCCACACAGGAGGTTCCCGAGACCTAAGTACTGTGCCGCACACGCGCTAACCACTGCGCCGCCGTGCCGCCTATTTATATATATATATATATATATATATATATATATATATATATATATATATATATATATATATATATATAGATAGATATAGATATATATATATATAGATAGATATAGATATAGGTACATAGATAGATATAGATGTATAGATTTATGGATAGATAGATAGATGAATCACAGTTTACGGCGCTTCACTTTTTCCACATTTTGTTATGTTACAGCCTCATTCCGAATTGTATTAATTAAATCTCTTATCTCAAAATTCTACACCAAATACTCCATCATGACAATGTGAAAAAGTTTTTTTTTAACTTTTTTTGAATTTATTAAAAATAGACAACTAAGAAATCACATTTACATAAGTATTCTCAGCCTTTGCCATGAAGCTCAAAATTGAGCTCAGGTGCATCTTTTTTCCACTGATCATCCTTGAGATCTTTCTACAGCTTATTTGGAGTACACCTGCAGTAAATTCAGTTGATTGGACATGATTTGGAAATGCACACACCTGTCTATATAAGGTCCCACAGTTGAGTGTGCATGTCAGAGCACAAACACCAAGGATGAAGTCAAAAGAACTGTCTGTAGACCTGCGAGACAGGGTTGTCTTGAGGCACAAATCTGGGGAAGGATACAGAAAATTTTCTGCTGCTTTGAAGGTCCCAATGAGCACAGTGGCCTCCATTAATCGTAAATGGAAGACATTTGGAACCACCAGGACTCTTCCTAGAGCTGGCCGGCCTTCTAAACTGAGCGATCGGGGAAGAAGGGCCTTAGTCGAGGAGGTGACCAAGAACCCGATGGTCACTCTGTCAGAGCTCCAGCGTTCCTCTGTGGAGAGAGGAGGGCCTTCCAGAAGGACAACCATCTCTGCAGCAATCCACCAATCAGGCCTGTATGGTAGACTGGCCAGACGAAAGCCACTCCTTAGTAAAAGGAACATGGAAGCCCGTCTGGAATTTGCCAAAAAGCACCTGAATGACTCTCAGACCATGAGAAACAAAATTCTCTGGTCTGATGAGACAAAGATTGAACTCTTTGGTGTGAATGCCAGGCCCCATGTTTGAAGGAAACCAGGCACCGCTCATCACCAGGCCAATACCATCCCTACAGTGAAGCATGGTGGTGGCAGCATCATGCTGTGGGGATGTTTTTCAGCAGCAGGAACTGGCAGACTAGTCAGAATAGAAGGAAAAATGAATGCAGCAATATATAGAGATATCCTTGATGAAAACCTGCTCCAGAGCGCTCTTGACCTCAGGCTGGGGCGAAGGTTCATTTTTCAGCAGGATAACGACCCAAAGCACACAGCCAAGATCTCAAAAGATTGGCTTCAGAACCACTCCGTGAATGTCCTGGAGTGGCCCAGCCAGAGTCCAGACTTGAATCCGATCGAACATCTCTGGAGAGATCTGAAAATGGCCGTGTAGAAACGTCTCCCATCCCACCTGATTGAGCTTGAGACTTATTGCAAAGACGAATGAGCAAAACTGCCTAAAGATAGGTGTGCTAAACTTGTGGGATCATATTCAAAAAGACTTGAGGCTGTATTTGCAGCCAAAGGTGGATCAACAAAGTATTAAGCTTAGGCTGTGAATACTTATGTAAATGTGATTTCTCAGTTTTCTATTTTTAATCAAATCAAAAAAAGTTAAAAAAAACGTTTTCACATTGTCATAATGGAGTATTTTGTGTAGAATTTTTAGATAAGAGATTAAATTAATACAATTTGGAATGAGGCTGTAACATAACAAAATGTGGAAAAAGTGAAGCGCTGTGAATACTTTCCGGATGCACTGTATGTACACTACTGAAACTTACAGGACATGGAGGATCGCAACAGTAGCTTTGATTTTCTTGTCTAAAGTCATTTTTTTGTTTATGTCGAGTTGATGTTGTTGAGCATCATGTATAGTGTATATTAAAACTACCACTAGTTTTTTTTTTACTATCTTGACTGACCTGTGCACACATGCACACTGAGTCCAGGCCTTGACGGTTTCCTAGGTCCCCTACATGAAGGGTTCCAGATGTTGGTAGGGAAAGATGTGTTTGTTTGGATTAGACTACACAGCTGAGGGATAGATTAGTTTTGCCCGGACCGTGGAACGCTGTGCATTTGTACGGTGGTAGTGTTGATGGGAGGTGGTTTGGGGGTAGGCGGGGCGTGTCCTGGCCAAGTCATCCAAGAGGAAAGAAAACGGGAATGAGCGTATGGAGCGTCTGTTTATGTTTCATTTGGAGCTGCCCTCCGCAGCCGACCCGTGATCGACCCCGCTTGGTAAGCTGTGTGGGCTTGTGGACGCGCATGCACCCGCCTCAGCAGTCAGCATTGAGGGATATCCAAAAGAACTGTAAATGTGTAGTTGCTTGAGTTAAGGGCAGTCAGTTTGCTATTTAAAAAGTATGGGTTGTTTTCAGACGTCTGTAGTTAATGGTCCTTTAATCAATTTAAAGATATACAGATGTCCGTCAAGCCTTCCGTCTGTCAATCCATTCACCGCAGGATCTCACGATAAGACTCACCGGTTTAGAAGGTGCACTCCCCAAAAATTGTCTTTTTTTTTTATACATAAGGTGCACCGTACTACTGGGCGCATGAAATTGAGACTACAGTAAGAGTTACCGTGTGTACGGTACATATTACATTATATGCATTGCATTTTGCCACTGACAAAATTTGCCAAAATTGCATATGCACTGTGAGTCGTGGGGGTGAAAGTGCCGATACATTACCAAAAGACCACTAGCTCAGGGATGCTGCTGGAAATGTGAATTTCGGGGATGAATAAAGTATCTATCTATCTATATATCTAGCGGTACTGATGACATGCAAAATGGTTTTATAGTTAATCCCATTATCACACTATTTTTACTCATGTTGCCAGCAACACTGATTTGCCTAATGCATTTTAATATATTAAACCAGGAATGTCCAAAGTCCAGCCCGTGGCCAGTTACAGCTCATGATCAAATTTTTACTGGCCCGCGGCCTGTCATAAAATAAGTAATATGTGGCCCTTCAGATGTTAACAGATGATGGCAGTAGCTGTTTGGTCACCTTGCCTTTGGCTTTCCATGAGAATTTTAGCCCAAATTTTTTCCGACTGGTGACTGTAAATATAAAAGGCAAGGGTCACTGTTGCCAGGGCAAGTGGAAATTGGAGTATTTTTTCACCCCAATCCGAAACAACTGCGTCCCGCAAATTTGCTGAGCGAATGTTGCTGTTTTCAAAAAATATAATATCAAGAGGCATTGCTGGACAAAACATGCTGACAAAAAAAAGGTACGTGGAAACAAACGCTGTGAAAAGGTGAAGCAACTGCAAGCTGTTTCAACGACAGTAATTTATTAAAAACTGTTTAAAGAATGCGAGGCTGAATAATTGGCCCCAACACATCTTTAGCTTGGACACCCCAGGGTTAAACAGTCTTTTCCCCTTTTTAACCTGTGCGTCAATAACCTCTCTGTTGAACATGTATGCGTACATAGTATTTTCGTGAAAGACTTTCTGATTTTTCCATTCCCTACAATTTGTTGGTGAAGAAGTGGAGATACTGTTTAACCTATCAGAAGTCACTATGATAATCAGTGCTCCCTTGCACTGTAAAAATCGTGTTATAATGAGATAACTTCTAGTGACTTGCCGCATGTATCTTACTGACTCTTACTGCCACTACTCAGGTTTGATTCCTGTTACATACAATAATTTGCAATTTAGGTCAGCGATATTTATAGATTAAACCACTGCTCAAACACGACAATATACCATAAAACTATGTATAGTATCACATATGATATAATGATAATTGATGTATGCATTTCCAATCCTATATGGCGTATAAGACATCTGACCAAATACAGACGCTGCCCTACTTACTAACGAGGTTCCGGACGGTTTATATAAGTATGTTTAAGGCTTGTATAAGTAACCTGTATTGTTTTGTAGTAAAAAACATTTCATAAGATAATATGCTCTATTAAGATAAATAAAGTTGAGTTTAACTTACCGTAAATTCCGGACTATAAGCCGCTACTTTTTTCCCAAATATTCAGCCCTGCGGCTTATTCAGTGAAGCGGCCATTTTATGGAATTTTTCTAACAGGCGCCAGCGGTGCTGGAGTATAAAATGTAAGATTAAGACCAGTAGATTATGTGCGCCAAGAAAGACTGCAACCTCTACGTTTAAGCATACATTGTAAAGTTAAGGTACGTTCCTATATTGAGGAAGACGCCCTTGATGGCGATAGTTATGAGGAGGAAGTTGAGAATGATCTACCGTGAATTTCACGATCAAGGGATGCTTATATTTTAACAGGTACGTCTGATACCTTGCGAGCGTGATCTTAACTAGCGTGTTGGTACCTTTCAAAGGCACGGTTTGGGATGAAAGTTGTATTATTATTATTAAAGCTTTGAAAACTCTCTCGGTGTACCGTCTTTCTTTGTAAATATGTGTAACCATGTATAATATGTATTTGCAACTGTATATTTTTGTAATGTATTTATTTTAGAGATTTATTCTGTTATGTGTTCTACGGACGAATGAAAAAGAAGGGGCGGATCAAACGCAGGCTGATGGGAATTCGAGTAAAGCTGGGTTACCAGTAGATCTGTCTGTTGTCGCAGCGGACAATAGCGGATATATATTTTTCCCACCCTTAACTTTGGAAATATACATTTTGTTTCCTTGGATTACTTTCAACAGGACCCGGACTTTACAAGTCTGCATCATATGTTAATTACGGGTATCATTTTTCATTCATGATACCGACTGAGATTCTAAATTTGTGCACTACCTATGAAATTACAATCATGGAATTTTCAGGATGGTCTGGATTAAACTTGTAATTGCGTCACGAGTTCTAATGCAGTTCTAATGCGGGCACACGCGGCTTACACATAGGTGCGGCTTGTGTAAGTACAAAAGTGGCAAAACACCTAAAAAGTGGCAGGTGCGGCTTATAATCAGGTGCGCTCTATAGTCCGGAATTTACGGTACTTTTTGGGTTGGATGCTGTGTGACCTCTCACAGCGCCACACAGTGGCGGAAAGAATCACTAGAGTAATGTCTTGTAAAGATCCACACAATACAAAATCTAATTTACAGCAGTGTCCGGATATTTTCCGACATCCCGAAAAAAATGTTCGTATCTACCGTTTTTCGGAAGTCGAATGGTCGTAAGCAGGGGAGCATCTGTATTTCTTTTTAATTGTCTTTTCATATACTGTATTCATGACACATACCTGATTGTTGTAAAATAATTGTGGCATATGGGATATAATCTACTTCAGACATTTTTTTTTCCAACCCATCTTACTCTATTCCATAACAACAGTGTTTATAAGCACTCTGACACAGGAAGTTGTGTTTATTAGACAATGTGACAAGGAGTGATGTGGATAGAGAAGCTTGCTTACTCAAAGAGGTGAATGTGTCAAACCTCAGAGACAAATATTATGCTCAGGCTGTTTTTTTTTCTTTGCTATTGCAGCACTTTCTGGCTGCCTCAACAATGTGGATAAGTGCCATGTTTATGTCAGCAATAGCACTCACAGGAAGTCATTTTCTGCAACAGGAAGTTGTAGTATTGTTTGTCTCGACCTCCAGCTGGCTTGGCTCTTTGTTCATCTATCTTCTATCATGTTGAAGATGTGTACTTCTCGATTATTAAGCTGTTTCTGCAATCATGCAGCAAGTAAGGAGAATAAGACCGCTTGTTCTTTTTAAGCGCTCCACCCGACCGCAAAAGGGAAAATGGAGCCATCCCTCGGCATTATGGGCCCAGGCAAATTGTAAAGAAAATAGCTGCACCACCTGCCTCTAATTAAAACAGTATCGCATAAATATTGGTCTTCCTGTAGAACGGGCGCTCACATGTTCCAAGTCAACCCTGTGCGTTTCTCAGACTAGGCAGCACTGATGTTGTTTTGGGGCAGAGTACATAAAGTGACGATGAGTTGAAAATTTGTAAATGGAGCATGGATCTTTCAGCTTTCCACAGAAATCGGTATTGGAATAGGATGTCGGGTCAAGTCAAGTCATGTTTATTTGTATAGCCTTTAATCACAAGGAGTCTCGAAGGGCTGCACAGACCACAGATTATTGCAAACCACCGACTATTATTACAACATCCCCTGATCTAAAACCTACATGAGGGCAAAGAAAAACTCAAAACCTCGACATGAGGACAATAAAGAAACCTTGAGCAGGGACCGCGCATGAGGTAATCTCCTTTCCAGGATTTTCAGGCTGCAATGGATGTTGTAATAACAATTAATACACAAATATAATCAGCAGGAAATCTAGGTCATTCATAAGCTATAGATAGAAGTGTGTTTTAAGCCTAGAGGTTGCAGATCGAATCTCAGGAGGCAGAGCATTCAACAACATTGGAGCCCGAATGGAGAACGCTCTCGAACATGCGGTTCTCTTCTTGGCTCTTGGGATCACTAGTAGACCAGCATTTTCAGAGTGAAGGCTCCGGACCGGAACATAGGGGTAAATTGGATCTGAAAGCTATGAGGGAGTAAGTCCATGCAGGATTTTGTATAATACCAACAGAATCACATCTTAGGGGAGCCAATGCAGGTCAGCTAAAATAATAATGTGATCAAACTTTTTTGTCTTAGTTAAAAGCCTCGCTGCAACATATTGTAGCAGCTGCAGGATAAAGTCTAGCTAGCTATGTTTACATGCAGCCCATAACCAACTTAAGAAATGCATAGTGGGGATGTTTCGGAAGACAAATCTAATGCGCAGAACATCTCATTCAGATTTCGACCAACCAAAAATCTTTGGGATAAACTAGGTATCCCGGATCAGTAAAATAATGTCAACCCCAAATTTTTAGCTTTGTTTTTCAGTACTATGCTTTATCAGTCAGCCTACATGTAATAATCACAGATGTCAAATGATTTTTTAAGCACTACACATTTACAAACATAAGGGAAAGAGACTTTCCTGTTTGGCATTGAACGTGGTAACTTGTTTATTTAAACAGTTTGGTGTATGCAGTTTTACCCCTGAACCAATTCAACAGGACATACAAACTCAAGTTAGTAATATTTACTTAGCCTTTGTGGCTCATTATTCTTGTCTTATTATTGTACTTTGTTGCTTCTTCTTCTTAGTGACATATTTACGGAATATTGGTATTTGTAGAAGAGGAACTACATAGGCAAGCTATGGCTGTCTAACACACCAAACAAGTATCACTAATGTATTTATTCCCCTTGACTTTCTTATGTTTTATGTCTACAGTGAGAAAATTGCATTTTTATCGACATGTCCAGTATACACACACTGTGTATCTCAATGCTTTTGGCAGAAACTACCCGAGAGAACTATTGGGAAAAGTTAGCACAAATTGTAAGAATCTTACTTTTGTAGTTAGGCGAAATGACTCCTGTGCTTTTTTTCTCAGTTTGGGTGATAAGACGGATCATAAACTTAAATGCAGAAACCTAGATCTTTCTGTTTTTCTGGTGCGTAGCAATGTTTAAAAACCACATCACGTAAATGGCCTTTCCCTTCGCACATGTTAAGACATTTTTCCAATTGATTCAGAACACGGCACTCCAACCATTTTCAAGCTGAGAACTACTTTTTGTTATCATTTAGCACAATAGCACCCAGTTTGATATGCATTTCCAAAATATCAACTTAACTAGATGACTTATAAATGTCTAAAAATGAATTGTATAGCTAAAAGAATAAAAAGCCATCTAAATAACCAAATAGAAGACTAATTACAAAGCTAGATAGATAGCTAGAAAGGAGGCCAAAATGTAATCTTAATAACTAGCCAAAAAAGGTATAATATTAGCTAGATAGCATGCAAAAAGTGTAAAAAGTTAGTTAGATAGCTTGCAAAATAGCTAAAATGTAGGAAGATAGCCAATTACAAAGCTAAACAGGTAGCCAGATTGCTAGCTAAAAAAACGTCACAATTTGTGTTAACTCACTTTTTGATACACAGCCATTGGAATTTAGTTAGTAGTATTTCATGTAAAATAAATCAATAAAATATGAACAAGTACATTTGTTTAATACACAAATATATTCTCATTCTACACTCTTAATTAATTGCTTAAAAATAATTATCAAAACATGAATAGATTTATTTTTATCCATGAAGCCCATTAACTAGATAAAATAACAACTTATATTATTACTATGTTATTACCAGGTTAATTGTGAAAAATAGGGTTAAACAGACTCAGTCAACCAATAAAAAAAACATTTTCTGCAGGCATTTCACTTTAGGGGACACCCTGATGCCTGCTGGCACCACGTTGGAGACTCCTTTTTCAGAAGCTCAAACTGACTTAAAATCCAAAGCTCTTTTTTTTCTGTATGCTTAGGTAGCAATGATAATAGAAACAAGGCTCAATGTGCCATATTTGACATAAAATTGATTTTGGTTTTCTCATTCCGAGTAAACTATATTACGTGAACAAGAACTGCATTCTACTAATGTGAAGCTTTGTTGCTGTCTGCTGAACCATCAAACTTAACCACTGCCAGCTCGGCTAATGACTGTGATGATGGTTGCAATTAATCATAGTCTTTTTCATGGTTGAAGCTATAGTAAGTACTGTAAAACGTTTCTTTTTAAATAAGTAACCTAATACATTCTTTGGCAGGCACAGGTTCTCCACATTACCGTACTACATTCTAGACACCTTTTTCAGTTAAGAGCTAGTTTTTGTTACTAATCAACGCTAAGGGCACCCAGTATGATATGAAAAAATGCAACTTAGCTCGATGCCTTGCTAAAAAGTTTTTACAGTTTGGTTTTAATTATAGTGTCTCAACAATTAATATTGATTGTCTAATGAGCTTCCATATACTGGGTCATTTCGCAACATACAGCCAAAATGGGGTCTTTTTCTGTGTCACCTTGACTGTAAACTGTAGTTGAGACTGTGCCCTTTATATATATATATATATATATATATATATATATATATATATATATACATACTTGTCCGAACCTTTAGTGTCGGTGTTGTCTCGGCTTCGCACGTGCTACAATTGGCTAAGCATGTAACAGAACAGTGAAAAGTTGACCAAGTTTTGTTTTCTCTCCTAACCATATTCACTCATTACATGAGCCTTATATAGCTCACAAGCCATAAGTTCCCGACCCCTGTTCTAGACCATACCATACCAAAGCCTTTTGAAAACAAGCTTGGGTAATCTTTAGCTCTGGGATATTAGATTATTAATTGCCACTATCGTTAGCACTTGAGAGTTCTCTGGTTGCCATATTTGTACTGACAGAGTGTTTGGATTTATATTAATAGATAATTTGTTATTTCTCAGTCACTTGATTGAGGGATCAAATGGATGAAACTTAGAATTTGTTTAAGCCCTAGCCTGAAAGTGAGGCCCCTGGAGTGCTTTCTATGAGGGGTGAAGGAGCATAGTGTAGAGGCCAGGGGCCACAGGGGTGGACCCTTGGGATCCTGAGGTCATCTCGTAGAGGCCCCCACTATTTAAAAGCTCACCTGATACTCACCCTGTGGCCTGGGTGCAGAGTGAAGGCTCACAGCAGAGGGAAGGAGGTTGGAGGAATATTTGGAAAGAGTGAACAGGAGGGTGGTGGTGGTCTTGGGGGTGAAGCGGGTCTTAAAATGCAGTTCACGTTGCAGCTGTCACCAGTCACTGTTTGTGTCCTGCATGTAAGTATGTGTATAAGAGTTGTAGAATGTGAGGTCATTTGCTATATCATTACAGGGAGGTCCTAGGTTACGATGGTGAGGTTTCAAATGTAAAAATGTTTTGTGCAATTACGTGGAAATATGTTACAATGGTGCACAACCAGCTGATCTCAGTCTCAGTTAGTGTTGGGCTTTATGTTTTCTGTTTGTAATTGCCCAGAATTTTGTGTTTTTCATATACTGTATTTTCTATAAAGTGCACCGGATTATAATGCTAACAAAATATATATTTTTTTCATACATAAGGCGCATGAAATTGACGACAGTAAGAGCGACTGAATTTATTCCTGTTTACCCGTTGGGCTCCTATCCATTTAACAGCATGTGATTGCGCAATGTTTAGGTGATACGTATCGTATCTCAAAACATTGTTTGCAATTGACACTTTACCACAAGATCACCAGTGGCACAGATGACGTACAAAAAGGCATTAGCGCTTAAGATCAGGGGAAAGTGTAATTGTAACCTGTGCAGTTCTTTGATACATTATTTGATTAAGGGTTATACAAATTCATGTACCTTGACTTATCTCATTATCACTCTATTTTTACTCACAGTACCAGAAACCTTGATTTGCGTAGTTCGTTTGATAAGTTAAACAGTCTCTTCACTGCTTGACGTGTGCGTCAATAACCTCTCGGTTTAATGTACACATACGTAGAAGGGCTTTTATAGTAATTTGTTGAAAGACTTTCTGATTTCTGTTTTTCTCTTTCGTAACCTAATGCATTTCCAATCTTGTCCACCGTACTCTGTGGTATTTATGGCACATCGTGTTATAAGGCGCACTTTCAAATTTTTGGCCAATTTGGGGTTTGTAAGTGCGCCTTATAGTCCGGAAAATACTGTATGTATTAACGTTCTGACCTGTGACTGGTGACCTTTATGCTACATTCTGACAGCATACAGATTTGAATGTTACACACACCACCATAATAACTGGATGCACGGTAGTCAATGAAGTTTTTACTCCACCGGATAGCTAGGAAGATATTGCTACTAATTAATTTTCCATGAATTACTTGGCAGCGCTGCAAGGCCTCTACCGACAAAAAATGTGGCACCAGTTTTTAAAAATGCTATATTTAGTCTTGTATGCTAGTCAATCGAAAGAGCATCATGTGTTTTTATTTTTGCTCTTTGAAATATTAAATGAAGTTAGGTAATGGGTTAATGATCCACATGCTCGATACATGTGAATGCGGCTTTATAGTCCCCTTCGTTTTCAATGCTTTTCTTCCATCTGTGATTCCTTAGCATATATAGTGAAATTATAAACACCGTTTAGGGAGGTGTCAATTACTTTCAGATTTTTGTAGATTGTCTCCTTATCCTTCTCTTGTAATGTGTTTTAAACACTTTTTCAAAGTGCAAACAGAAAATATCACTGTGTAAGACTGTTGTACTAACCCATAATTTTGACCAGATGTGACAGATAAGAACTGTGAGGTTATTTCATGTGCATATTAAGGTGAGGTGCTTACTATAAACAGTGCTGGCATTCATTATTAATGTTTACTTTTCGCTGCAATAAATATGCACAGCATAGATTGCAAAATTTAAAAACAAATTTTCTTCAAAAGGCATACGTTAGTTCAATGTAAAAACGGGCTCATCTTTTAAGTGCCAGTAAAACTTATTTTACTGTGTTGAAAATTGTTGCAGACCGCAATGTGCCATGCTGAAGGGACTGAGTATTTTTACACTAAAGGGGAAATTCATTATCTGCTTGTGTCATTATTGCAGACTGTCAGCTCGTTCATGGTGCGCGTACAAGTACGTTCATTTTGTAGACGTGCTCGAATAAACTCTTTTTTAATCTTTCTTGAGGTTTGGGTTGGTGTTTGGACTTACTTGAAGAAGGCTTCAACCCTGCAGTGATACGCATGTTGCACTCTCCCGCACTCCTCAATTCCTCCTACATAATGAATTCTGCCATGAACAGCTTTGCTAAAAGTAATC
Organism: Urocampus carinirostris; assembly: GCF_059441175.1. Taxonomy (NCBI): domain Eukaryota; kingdom Metazoa; phylum Chordata; class Actinopteri; order Syngnathiformes; family Syngnathidae; genus Urocampus; species Urocampus carinirostris. The sequence continues at coordinate 21,240,936 of NC_142353.1, read as the reverse complement.
TAAAAGCATATTGGTACAGTGGAAAAACATGCATAACGTCTAATTGAAATCGCCTGGGCATTGTTAACACATACCTAAGAATATATTTCTTAGGACACATCAAACAATGAATCCCACCTTAAAAAAATTCTTTTTTTGTCCAACGGTATAAAAAGTGGTCAGAATTTAGCACATTGCTAAAAACATTATTAAAAACAATTTGTGGTTTAACAAAGATCAGCCGTACTACCCTGAGAACGCCAGATCTCGAAAGTTACAGTCTTGGTTAGTGGGGGACCAGGTGCTGCAAGATGGGGATTTTTTTTTAACCGTGTTCTGATTTTTTTTCCATATCACCCACCCCTAACTGCATACATCCATCTTCTGTGCCCCTTATACTCAATAGAAGCGACGCGGTGCTGTATCCCATCCCAGCTATCTTCAGGCAGTGGGCAGGGGATACCCTGAACTGGTTGCCAGCCAGTCTATGGGCCCAACCGCTAAGTGTTATATGTTATTGGTTGGCATCACAAAGTATGAATGATAGTCACTATGTATTAGAAATCTGGGTTTTGTTTCACGAGTTCACCATTTAAAGTTGATATTTTGACTTGGCAAGAAATTATGGGTCGTACTTACACATATATTTTCGGTATTTGTGCGTGAACACGGTCAATTCCCTCCATAAAAAGGGGGGGTCCATAGTACTTTGGGTGGACCCTACAGTATCGTGTTGTATTGTAGCACAATTTCACTACAAAAACACGTATTTTGCTGGCCTTTGCATCTGTTTTACATTGCGTGTGATGGAGAGCTGACTTGACAGAGTTAGTGCCCATTTTGTTGTTGTGCTTGTCAGCACAGTGGGAGGGCTGAGAGGTAGAATACGTTCTTTTTTGTGGATGAGAAGGAGCAGAGTGTGGCGCACATGTACAACTGAGCCCATTTTTTTTGTAGGCAGTTTAAATTTTGGTCAACTCAGACAAGGCTCACTATGTTATTTTCTCCAGTATTCATTTTTTTCCTCCACGCTCCATCTCCAACCGCTCTCATTCGGCAACGACTCAAACATGGCCACACATCCCATTCAAGCTCTATTTTTTGCGCATAATATCAAGTTTTCTTTTATTGATTGTTGTGCTCAAAACGAGGGATGAAAGACATCACGGATCACATACAAACGCATTTATTCGACACCCAAAACTCAGACACAGCTCGTTTTGACCAGAAAATGGATTTAAGCGCTGTTGAAAGGAATAACATTCCAGCGTTGTTGAGTTAAACTTTATGAGCTGATGAAAAGTACAGACTTGCTGGTGAGGGATTTAGTGTTGGGAAACACTAAGCCCGTGGTACACCTTTTTTTTCAAGCTAGCTTGCCCTCCTTTGAAAGCACCTTTGTGCACGGTACCCATAAATAAGCTACAGTAGAACCTCCAAAGTCGAATACCGCCCAGTTGTGGTTAGGTTTGAAATGACAGCAATCCCTTGTTTTTCGCAGGAGTTGCATTCCAAAAAAAGTCCCACGATAGTCAAAACCCGTGAAGCAGAAACATTTATTTATTAAAATATTCCCGTTCCCACAAAAATATCTTATATAGCTGATGTTATATTTTCCTTGTTTTTGTTTTTCTTGTGCTCTGTGCAGTCCTTTGAGACTTTTGGTGATAAAGGGCTATTCAAATGAATATGACTTGATTTGACTATTAATTAGATATTACATATATGTGGTAACAGATACATACAACTGTAACGAAATGCCAACCATAGATCTACGAATAAAAACACAGAACAAAGAATTGGAGTTGAATGAATAGTTTTTGTCGTAATTATAGAATACTACAACTAAATTGGAAGTGGAATACAGGCTTTCATTGAGAGGGACGAAAGCATGACCGACCTGGGTGCCGAGATGCTCAACTTGTTTGGGTGTTTGGCATTTGGATTGGCTATGGTCAAATTTTTTGATACTTTTTTCCTTTCTTTTTGTATGTGCTTGTCTGGCTCTCGGTCACCCCTCACGAGGGATATGACCAGGATGGGTGGGTAGGTAGGTAGGTAGGTAGGTAGATGAGAGATGAGAGATGAGATGAGGTTCGGCAGGTGAGGTTTCAGAGAGTTGTTACGTAGCCTAGCCGCAGCAGTAGGCCAGATCAGCGGCCTTGCTATTGCTTTCTCTAACAACGCCGCCTCAGTCTCTTCACGGACATGATAACGATCCACAAAGCACTGTTGGTGATGAGCATAGCTTTGCACGAGGGGTAAGATTTTGGGCCTGGACCCAAAACCCATAAAATGTCAATTATGAAGCCAGGCTTTTTCTCCCGCCGTTATTATTATTTTTTTCCCTATATAGAGGATTTGGATAGCATGCATGCTGTTCAGCGCTGTTACGTTCACTTTGGTAATTATTTGCATGACTACTTTTTACCTCTACTTGAGTAATATTATTCTGAAGTAACAGTACTTTTACTAGAGTGACACACTTCTGCTGCTTGCTATCTTCGGCGCTGCATTGCACACATGATTTGAGGGACCAGGCCCAAAGTAAACCCTAAGCTGCACTTAAGTGCCGCGTGTACTTCAGCTGAAGCGCGCACTTTGGCGCCGAAGTTTGTGCTTCGGGTTTACGTCAGGCCCTGCCCCTCAAATCAAGTTAACAGTCGTGTTTGAGCTTATATGGGCTTTTCTTCCCGCGGGGCCGGGCGGGTCGGGCTGGATTTTTTGGGCCCGATCTCACCTCTAAATGGTAAATGGTCTGCATTTATATAGCGCTTTTCAAGTCAATGAAGACCTCCCAAAGCGCTTTACAATGTGCTTCACGCTTACCCATTCACACACACACTCACTCACCAATAGGAAGTCAGCCATACAAGGCGCCTAAAATATATTACTTAGCACTCTTCTGACTTTCTTTAGAGTCTTACTCAGTTGTTGTTTATTTTTAATGTAAAGAACTGCTAAAATGATAGCTGTCGCTGTGCTTCACAGTTGGTTTTGGTGGCCACATTGACTTGAGCGCCCACCCCACTGTTTGACTGAAAGCATACAGCCCATCACAGTTGCACACACACACAAAGCCCTCCTCAACCTGCCCCCGTGATAGCATTTGCTCTGTGCTGTCTACTAAAGAACACAATGCACAATATGTGAGACACTGTGTAATATTTAACCACAATGTCGCTGTGTGGTTAAGTGCAACTGAAAACAAGTGCTACAAAGCACATGGAAGAATATAAACCACGAAGAGAGAAAGTGACCAAAGCAATTTTATTTATTTTTTGAGGAAATTGCAGTTCTGTCAAATACTGAAAAACATGTTTCAGAATGCAGAAAAATAAATTTCAGATTTAGTTTTTCTTTTATTGTAGCGTTTAAGAGCGCAATTTTTAGCTTCAAAGTTGTTCTTAAAGTGATTTTGGGGACGGGTCTCTCATAAGCCTCTGGCTTCACCCCGTCATCCCTTTTTTCTTTTCAGGTGATTTGTTCTTTTTGTTATGCGATGTTTGTTGCAACATGACTGAAGGGAAAAAAATAATTGACAAATAAAATACAAATACAAACGTGAATGAAATCTTACTAAGGCGAGTCAGACTCTGTTTCTCTCAACTGTTTGACATGCTTTTTAAATGTTCGTGGGTCACCGCGTTACCGCCATGCTAAGCAAGGTCAGCTTTGCAAACTTTGCTGGTAGTTTTATTGGTATTGGTAGTAGAAATGCTCCCAAACTGTAGAAGTTTTTTACGTGTTAGGTTATTAATTTTTTGCAGCAACATTTTAGTGTCATGATTCTTACGTTATGTTTCATCCATTCATCCATTATCTGCACTGCTTATCCCAAGTAGGGTCGCGGGGGTGCTGGAGCCCATCCCAGCTATCTTCAGGCAGTGGCCAGGGGATAGCCTGAACTGGTTGCCAGCCAGTCGCACACACAGAGACAGACAACTACCTCACTCATTCACAATTTGGACAGGCCAATTAACCTAACATGCATGTTTTTGGAATGTGGTAAACTGCACGGGGAGAACATGCAAACTCCACACAGGAGGTTCGATCTCATGACCTCAGAACTGTGCCGCACACGCGCCAACCACTGCGCTGCCGTGCTGCCCCTTATGTTTCATGTTTTCATGATTTATTACAACACTAATACTAATTTTACATAATACATAGTGGTCAAGCTCGGGGACGGATACAATTATAATTATAGCTTGTTTTCTTAAACAGTGTCTCTGAAGGTTTTCCACCCTGCCATTTCCTAAAAAACCTTTTACCAACAAAGCAGATTTTAAAAAATGTTCTGTTCATAAACACATACATTCATACAATATGGAGTTAATAGTATTTGTATTATTATATTAATATTATAGAATATTATTATTACTAATTATTATTATTAGTATTAGTATTATGACTCCCTGACATAATTTCCCCCCTGTTGTGTTCCTACTCCAACCAATTAGGTTTACAGTATAGACCTAACGGGGCAAGCTAATCAACTTTTAGCCAGCTTACTTTCAAAAGCTAAACATAATATGTCTTTTAAAAAATTGTACTCTATAAACATTTTCCATAATTTACCCTAACAGTCTAGAACTTTAATTGTGCCTAATACAAGTATAACACATTTAAAATAGAATAAAAAGTGCGAAGGGTAAAAGTTAAAACTTACCTTTTTTTCCACAGTGAAATTCCCACCAAAATCAAACATATGTCACTTCCTGTGAATGGCTTTTATGGATATGTAGTCTTTCTTGGGAGGCAATTGAGCACATTCTAACAGGGTGGATAATTGCTCCTGGGACATGTAGAATTTGAACAAAATAAAAAGTAGAAATCTAAATTCACGATATTTAATCGCATAATGATATTAATTTTAGTGTAGCTTATCAAATTATTAATGATTTTTAAAAAATAATTGTAATGGCATACAGCTCTTAAGGAAGTTGATTACATTGCACTGCAGACACAACTAAATTAAGCATGTGTGTTACCAAAAAGTTATCTAAAATACAAAATAATATTTTAAGTGCATTTTTTCTAGAGTTAAACGTTTTCAATCAGGGTAAATTTTGCTCCAGACACAGAATCAACCGTGTACTTGAGGTTGACGCCGCCATTTCTGTATGTTTATGTTACCACTTGAGACGGACACGCTATTGCGCATGAGCGATTCTCACTATAGATTATATTCACGCCGAGACGCCTCTCTCCGTAGGAAAAATGATCAATTCAATCAATACCATTCTCGACTGTTTCTATTATCGATTTTTGTCGATAACATTGATGAATAGTTGCAGCCTTACTCTTCATACGAGCTTCATTTATTCCAGGATTGTGCACATAGCTCGAATTACTTGTGGAAAAAGAGAATTTTCCTTGTATGAAATAATTAAAAAAATAATTGGTCCGTCCTCCAAAAGTATCAAAATTATCATGATCCCCAATTCAACATAGTGACTACAGTAATGAGATTTATAAGATGATCATAAGGAAACAAAACGTGTGTTTATTTTGCGACGATTGCTAAAACGTGGTCCAAGTAGAGTTGAGGGAAGGATGCAGGAGGAGCACGATAGACTGTTCAGATTACGCAAGCACTTACTGTAACACTTAAAGTTGTAACTTTCAGTTTTATTCATCACTTTCTTTCACCCTTCTAGCTGTACTCGCAACATTTTCCCTTTCTAAACGTCTTTTGAAGAAAAACGTATCCAAGTAGATTTGTCTCTTACTCCCTCTTCAAAATGTAATGGCCAAGGCAAGTGTCATTAAAAATTGCTGGATCGCGACAAGTGAGCCATCGCGAGCGGTCTCTAGTGGTAGCTTCTGGGAATGTTCGTAACTTAAATTTTCTGTTATATGTGGAAAAAGATTTCATATATCGAAATTCTCGTATTTGGAGGTGCTTGTATTTTGAGGTATGACTGTATTATGGTATAAATGCGGCTATTCCATTTTCCTACCTAGGTATTCTTTTGTGATGACATCATCAACAAAGACAATTAGTGGTCTCAGATTTGCTGTTGTTCAACTTGGGACACATTTCCCCTTCAAAGTATGAATTTGGTTCACTCGAGTAAAGTTCGAGTTCGACTGGATAGGCGAAAAACTTTCGTCGTTATATTCTTAGTGTGTGCACACAACCATATTAGAGGTATTTTCACTCTCATTCATAAATGACACTCAGAGAGATTCCTCCAAGCCGCTCCGTTTACATTTTGGATTCTCGCTGGCGCTCATATTTGAAAAGCAGAGAGCGCTGCGAATGACCGAACGCAAGAGATTTGTGCAGAGAATTACCCTCTTCCCTCCCGCTCTTTCTCCTTCTCTCTGCCAGAAAGCTCTCTCTCTTTCCCTCCATGTTCCCCCATCCCTGGCTGGAGAGAGTGGCCTCAGAATGCCAGATGTATTACAGAGTGAGCCACGGCAATGTAAACACTCAGGCCTGCCATAAGAAGCAGGGTGGTCTGGCCTCCCTCTCTCTCCCTCCCTCCTCCGATCGCTCCCTCCCTCTTCCTTTTACCTCCCTCCCTCCCGACACTAGCTGCCAGAGGGGTGGAGGAGGCATCAAACGGTAGAGGGGGAGAGCATGCGTGTAGCGGGAGCATAGTAGTGGCCGTGTTTCTTCAATGCGAGCGTACCATAAAATTCTATGGAAGCCATCCAACCCAACCCTGCGACACGCACGTCATCAATCACAATTCTTTCTGCAAGGCGTAATGCAATCTGGCAATTACACCGATACCACATTTGCTCGCAAGTAAAAATTTGAAGATGAAAAATATATCTGGTTTTGTAGAGGCTTTGCGCAAGTGGACAATGTCTGTGTGTAAGTTATTGAAGTGTGTAGAGGTAGGCGATACTAGAAATTTTGGTATCAATACAATCCAGGTAAATACAGAGTAGTACCTATCGATACCTATCCGGTACATTTTGCTTGGAAATGCAGTGATCATTGAATAATTGAACCCTTCCCCCCTGAGTTAGTTTGTAATTTTGATAAACGCAGCACAAAGATGTTAGGCACCAAAATGTTTTATGTAATCATAAAAAACCACATTGCAAATTACATTAGAAAGTTTAAAGAAGGACCAAAGCCAAGAGAGTTAATCCATAAAAAGCAGTACTGTTACGAAAATACAACTACTGTATAACAATGTCAACAAGACATCTACCTATCTTTGCACAATATTTTGGAAATTAAGACAGCATTGTGTTGATTGTCTCTCATTGGCTCTGTTGCCATAATGATAACTCTGGGTTTTTGTTCAGGAACAGTACCATGTTTACATTTGTGGTTGCAACTCGTTGCGCTCTTCTTGTTGAACTCTATTGATGTGATCATTTCAAGTTGTGGTTTGGCCTCAGTAGCACCCCATTATCATGCAAATCCCACCTGGCATTGTACTTTTCTGTCGTTGAAAAAAAGTCCACACTGCGCATACGTTTGGCCCTCAGGATGCGGCTGCAGGCCAGGTAAAGAGAAGTGTTTAAAGTGTTCCTGTCAGTTACAACTCAGGCATAAATTCAGAGATTGACAGAGGGCGCTGGGTGAGGGAGAGGCGAGCTGTGCTATCTACATAGAAAAGAGGCGTTCTGAGGAAATTGGTGGAGGAGCGATAACCAATAAATTTCCTCTTTTTTAAAGCATGCTCTATCTAGAAAAAAAGGAAAACAAAAAAAAAAACCTTTATTATGTGTGATTTTGTTTGAAACACTATTTTGGGTCATTTGCCTAATAGTTATTTAGTACATGGTTCAAAACTTTGCTTGTTCGGTTAATTGCTTTTAGATCTTTTCTAGCTGTGAATATAAATGTGAATAGTTAACATAATTTCCAAGCTATACAGTGACTTGAAAACCCCAAACTGGCCAGAAATTTGAAAGTGCAATTTTTAATCTGTTGCCCCTTTTAAAACGAAAAATACGGTGGATAACATCGGAAATGCATAGTTGCAATTAAATGATACTGCATATGTTAACTGTTCTACCTTTGAGTAACATATAGAGTGATCTTTGAGCACCCTCTTGTGGTTAACATGTTAATTTGTATTGCTAAAAGAAAACAAAAGTGAAGCTCAGACGCCAACCTTCGAACGCTCAATTCAAATCCTCTTTTTGTTTTTGCTTTGGACAATAATTTTCCGTACGTATTGTGATTGCTTGAATAAAGATTATTTTTTTAAATGCTAACATTTTGTACAAAATCATGTACGATTACGTGATTGTTTTAGTGATACTGCATATGGTGGCTGTTTTGCCTTTGTGAAAGATAGGGCTCTTCAAGTGCCCTCTTGTGGTTAACACGTTCATTCTTTGTTGCCAAAATAAGTTCTAGTGGTGAAACCAGGTCTCATAATGTTAATTTATGTTTTATTATTTTTTAATATAAATGTATGTATTTATTTTTTATGCAACCCTATCACTCACTGTAGGTTTAAATGCATGCGCCTTATATATGAGGAGTATATCCCAAATACTATTTTTTGGAGGGTTTGCCTTATAATCCAGTGCGTCTTATAGTTCGGAAAATACGATACTTTTCTGGTCCGAGCTAAAAATCGACATCATAATCTCATGAACTTTAAAAAAAAATCTTTTCAAATATGAATATTTTTACACTGCTGGGGGTTAATTTTTACTCTACTTTTTCTAGGGTCCTGCTTCACATGACGTCAAAGCTCAGGAAGTCAAATGCATTATCCCTGAAAATAACTGGAATATACCAATGACATTTATATTGACATTGTGCAAAAAAATATGTATTATTTTCACATTTTGTATGTTTTAGAATTTGGGAATCCATTTAAATCGTAGTTTTTAGAGGTGCTAACTTGAATATTTTATAATGATACCATGGACAATCTATTGATCGGAGGACATTTTGTATCAGTGAATGTTTTTGGTGTCAGATATGAGGAAATGTGAGGAAATAGTACAGTACATGATTTTTGCATATAATTTATATATATCGAATCGTTATCTTCCAATTATTCTCTGAGATGATACATTTTAAAGACAGCAGGTCACCAGCATGTTTGCAAGCCACTCGCTAAAATGATTTTAAGTGTTAGACGAAGAGGTTACTATTATTTTAGGCAAATAATTGTTAGTTCTAGTGGAGAATGCCCAGGCGTTCTGTCACACGTGCATGTATTAATGGTACAGCTCAAGGTGTTGATATTTTCCGCTGGATGAAAGATGTAAATGTTTTGAGAAATCGGACCAAATTCAGGAGTGTTGGGAAGGCCCTTTAAAGTAGTGGGTTGCTTTGAAGAAATCAGCAGTTTTTAAGATTGATAGTGCATCATCTATATTTTCATCATTTAATATATTCCCAAAGGTGTGTACATGACAAGTGAACTGTGCTTCATGCCTAAAAACTGTAAAATTGCCTCTATGAAATTAGGATAGAAGAAGGTAATGAAATCGAACACTATCATATGTAGGGTCTTAAACACGAATTACCAATCTTGTGTTCTGAAAACCCATCTCTTCTCTTTGTCTTGATATCGCTGCATACAGATGCTCCCCTACTTACAACCATTCGACTTACGTAAAATGTTAGATACGAACAATCTTTTCAGGATGTCAAAAAATATCCGGACATTGCTGTAGGATAGATTTTGTATTGTGTACACCTTTTTCCGAGGACAGGACATTACTGTAGTGCTTCTTTCCGCCGCTACCGGCATGTGGCCCTGTGAGAGGTTACCCAGCAACCACCCCGAAGAAGAAATTTGGCTTCTCCTTCCTAGTTTGTGTGTAAACACAATACACTTTATTTCTAGCACGCTAAGAACTTTGATGTTTTTATTGTTTAATATCCCATGCATCCATTCAAGATGGGTGGTGTAAAGTGTAAAGAAGAGGCGAGCCATTTTTTTTTTTTATAAAAGTGGAATAAGAAAGCTTGATGCGGTTGAGAAAATTATTGGAATTTTTTTTGGCCACTTTTTATCACGGAGGAGGACCTCTTGAAGCGCATCTTCCAAAAGTAAGTTAAACTCAAATTTATTTATCTTAATAGAGCATATTATTTTTTTTCCAAAACAAGACAGGTGACTTACACAAGCCTTAAACAGACTTATGTAAACTTAAAACATAAACATATAGCACTGATGCAACATAAGAACAAATTCAACTTACGAACGATCGACCGGAAGTAGGGCAGCGTCTGTATCTAATTTTCTGGCACTGTAACTGTTTTCTATACACATATCTGTCAGGGACATTCTTTCATTATAATCGGCCAAAGAAATTATGTTTATTACAATCGCTGTATGATACAGAGCTCTCCTCACATGTTGTGTTAATGGAACCCACCATTTTGCTCTGCAGCAAACAAGCCTGATGGGTCAACTTTGAGACTTTCTTGAGTTCCCCGGCGCATGGAGTATTTTGCTAAATATTTGCATAATTGCGGTGAGGAACACTACACGTTCTGCGCCTGATTTAAGAAAATAATCTGTTTGGGAATGCCTTAAAAGTCAGTGGACATGTCAAACCATGAACGTGAACCCAGAATAACCTTTCAATTCACAACAGTTTAGGTAACCATGGCAACCTGTCATGCGAAAGCAAAGATCTTGTTGATGGAACGAAAACAATTTGTCGTAGTGAGTGTTCGCCACGCTTCAGGAATGCGGGGAATCATGGGGACACCTGGAATTACGGAGGGCTATCTTTCCAGGGAAATGACTGCGTGATGGCTGAAGCAGATCGTCTGTTTTAGCTGTGTAGATTTTGAGACACCAATAGGAATTTTTGCAACAGAGTTGGAGCCACAATCTGCTCTGATGTTTTTGTTTTTCTTTGTATTTTTTTGTTAGAAAGCTGATGCTCTTTTTCGTTCTTCTTCGAGTACTGTCTGAAAATGTTAGTGATGGGAATTCTTTCTCCTTTGAGAAAACCGGCTCCTTTGGCTCAGCTTGCTGAAAATAGTCGAACCCCTTCGACTCCCAAACAGTTCATGTGTTTTGTTTTGTTTTAATTACAGATTACTGATAATAATGAAACTTTAGTTACCAATGACATTCAAAATGTCAAACACCGAGCCAACGCCACTCATATTAACCATTCACGAGCGTCTTCTAGAGAGAGAGAAAGGGAGGGGGAAAGGGAGAGAAAGAAAGAGTGAAAGTGAGAGAAAGAAAGAGAAAGCTAGAGATAGAGTGAGCAAAATAGAGAGAGAGCGATAGAAGAGAAAGAAAGAGAGAAAAAGCTAGAGAAAGAAAGTTGAGAAAAAGAGAAAAAGTGAGACACAACCGGAGAGAGAAAACAAGAGGGATTGAAAGAGCTGAAAAGAGGAGGAGAGATAATAATAGGGAAAGAGATAGAGAGAACAATAGAGAGAGAGCAAGCGGTTGTGAGGGAAAGAAAGGGAAAACGAGAGAGAAAAAAAGACCGACACGGAAAGTGAGAGAGAAAGAACGAGAGAATGAGAAGGAGAGAGAAATATTGAAAGAGAAGGAGATATAGAAAGAGAGGGAGAAAGAGAGAGAAAGAAAGAGTGAAAGTGAGAGAAAGAAAGAGAAAGCTAGACATAGAGTGAGCAAAATAGAGAGAGAGCAATAGAAGAGAAAGAAAGAGAGAAAAAGCTAGAGAAAGAAAACGAGAGAGAAAGCAAAAGAGGGAGAAAGAGAAATAGAGAGTATTTCTTTTTCATGGGGCGCCAGTTCTCGTCGTTCACTTCAAAGAACCAGCTCTTCGTTCTTAAATGACCCACCACTAGAATACGTTGGACTTGAATTCTTTTTTGTTTAGGGAAGACCTGAATGAAGGCAGCAACGTGGAAGAATCTGCCCATTGAGAGAGTGTGTGAATGTACACCTCATCGGACTGCTAAATACAAGCATTTTAGGAGCTTCAGGGGCTGGACAGGTGATTAGCATAATCAGGGCCGAGGGAATCCATACATATGTTAATGCACCCCTTTAAATAGGGAGGGGGGATGAGTCTTATAGCCGGACATGGCAGTACACATGCATGTCATAGCACTCCCCTCATACATCTCTGCTCATTTCTTGTTTTTCATTAAAAATGTTCCTCTAGTTCAAATCCAAACTTTACTTATAGGTCCTTCTCCTGTGTGGTGGCCCCCCTCCTCTCTGAAAAGGGGACTGTTGTCAAGGGGAGGCTGTAACCCTGTTCACGTGGGGTCTTGCTTCTCAGTGAAGTCTTTCATCACGTATTTGAGGCTGTATGCTCACCTGTATTGCAATGCCCACATTCAACACTGCAACCTCACTTTTGGGATAAACGCAAAGGCCACTGCCAAATTTTACAGTAACTGTACGAAAGTCGAAACCTTTTTACTCATGGCCGCCACCTCTGGCGTGTGTCATCAGTGCAGCTTCTGTCGAGCACAAACACGATGCCCGTGCAAATAAGTGCACGTTGACAAACTCAACACCGGCGTTAAATGAAACGAAACCGAGACGTTGGACAAAGGCTCGAGAGCACAAAATGAATCTTAATAAATGCAACAGGAAGACCCGATTGCCCAACCAATTGTGCATTAATCTGGTAGATAAGCGAAGAGCTCCTTTACGACATTTTGAATAATTTCACTATATACAATCACTTGATGGTAGCAAGCAAACAGCTAAACAGTACATAAATACCAATGTTACATGTAGCAGGAGAAGCCGCCTGACTGAGCGCACTCATCATCTAATCGCCGTTCTTTTTGGTCTAAAACGTTACTCATGCTATTCAGAAATGAGTTGGATCTCAGCATTGACGGGCAGCGGCCTTACCTTTAACTGGTCACTGGGATTAGCTTCCAGTTGTTCATGTTTTCAACTGCTATAGACATGGTAAAATTAGACTTCAATGTGCAACTCGTTCCACAATCAGTGTTTAAGAATATTACTCTCCTCTGTGTTTTACTCTGAAGGTCTCGACGCCCCCCTGCTTACGACCATTCGACTTACGCAAAATGATAGATACGAAAACATTTTTCGGGATGTCGAAAAACATTCGGACATCACCGTAAGTTAGATTTTGTATTGTGCGCACCTTTATCCGAGTAAAAGGGCATTACTGTAGCTACAGAGCTACCGGCATGTGGCGCTGTATGAGGTCACCCAGCTTCCACCCCAAAGAAGAAATCCGGCTTCTACTTCCTAGTTCATGTGTATACACACTGCACTGTGTCTCTAGCACGCTAAGAACTTTGACGTTTTCATTGTTTAATATCTAGTGCATCCATTCAATATGGTTGGTGTAAAGTGTAAAGAAGAGGTGAGCCGTTTCTTTTGAAATTAAAGCGGAATAAGAAAGATTGATGCAGTTGAGAAAATGGTTGGATCACTTTTTTTCGTCCACTTTTTACCATGGAGGAGGAAGTCTCCTAACTCTTTGTTTTTATAGTCAACTCATGTTTATTTGTACGGCTCTTATTCACAAGGAGTCTAATGTGTAACTTTGTTTATTTAGTACTATGCTTTATCATTCAGCCTGCTTTGTAACGATCTAAGGCATATAATTCTATTAAACGTTTATTTTTCAGTTTCAAAACAATACAGGTTACTTATACAAGCCTTTAACATATTTATTTAAACCTTAAACATACAAAATATAGCACTGAAGCAAAAATTACTTATTTAATTACAAATTTAACTGAACGATCGCGTTTGTAAGTAGGGCAGCGTCTGTATAAGCATTGTGGAAACGTATACTAATGGGTTGATTTACGATGAATAACAATGGTATGGTGGGATAAAGTTGAATCAGCAGAATTGAGCCGAACTTAATTTTATGGTCAACGAAGGAGGTCTAGCAAAAACAACCAGATCCAGCAGATGGTGGAAGGAAAAGGGAAGAGGAGTGATTTTGTGGGCTGATTGGTGGCAGCAGCTGAGCATTTTTAAAGGCAGGAAGGAGGCAAATGGACAGCAGACATGCACTGAGTATTTCCTGTGGTAAACTATACCTGGCGTTTCATGGACAGTGCAGTTTTTTGCCCCTTGTTGTTTTATTTCTCATGGTGTAAACTGTAAGATGTTAACAAATATACAACCTCAAGGTTTTTATATTCAATTCTGAGAGTGATTTGTGGCGTTTTTTCATTTTTATTAGAAAATTTATGACAATCTTTTGATACAATATAATCAATCTAGAGGCCTGATCAAATTACAAGAGTAAATTTCTAGTGAATCCGTTTTATTCTAAAATGGTGTCATGGCCGCTTTACAGTTCAGGATTCTGTGTGAGGTTTGCAAGATATCCCAAAGATGATGTGAGTAAACAAGTTTGAGATAAGATAAGATAATCCTTTATTCGTTAGAAATAAAAGCAGTATAAACATATTATTTGCACCGCTTATCCTCAAGAGGAGTTGCGGGGTGTGCTGGAGCCCATCCCAGCTATCTTCAGGTAGTGGGCAGGGGACACCCTGAACTGGTTGCCAGTCAGTCGCAGGGCACTCAAAGATAGACAACTCATTCGCTCATTCACACCTAGGGACAATTAACCTGACATGGAAATCAACCTGACATGCACGATTTTGGAATGTGGGAGGAAACCGGAGTGCCCTGAGAAAACCCACGCAAGCACGGGGAGAAAATGCAAACTCCACACAGGAAGGTTTGATCCCATGACCTCAGATCTGTGCCGCACATGCGCTAACCACTGCGCTGCTGTGCTGTCCAGCAGTATAAACAAGTATTTAGGAATACAGGTAATCAAAAATAAAAACACGTTACATGGCATTTGTAATGATCAAAAAATTAAAGGAAAACATATACATTTACAGGCATGCAAATTACTCCTGGTATTGTCCTTTTCTGAAGTTGAAAAAAATCCCTTCCCGGACTGAACTTCCTGTTTTTCTTTAGCTTCTAGTTGTAGTGGGAACATAGTTTTGGTTTTGTCTTCTGCCTGGCAGGCATGGTACAGCAGTAGGCCAGGTAGTGAAAGTAGCTAAAAGTGTGCATGACAGTCAAAAACCAGGTATAAACTTAAGAGTGTGGCGGGCACTGCGTGTGAGAGAGTGAGAAGGGCTGCATGATCTATAGAAGCGGCAATTTGAGGAAATAAGTCCCACAGATAAAAACCATTGCGTTTGCGATATCTTATATTATTAAAAATCTAAGTTATATTGATTAATTTCACATTTATATCCATCCATCCATTTTCTGCACCACTTATCCTCAGCAACGTCGCAGGGGTGCTGGGCAGGGGACACCCTGAAATGGTTGCCAGTCGCAGGGCACACAGGGACAGACAACTATCTTGCTCATTCACACCTAGGAACAATTTGAACCAACCAATTGACCTGACATGCATGTTTTTGGAATGTTGGAGTAACCGGAGTGCAATGCAAGCACGGGCAGAACATACAAATTCCGCACAGGAAGGCTGGTAGCTGGATTTGATCCCATGTCCTTAGAATTGTGCCGCGGACGCGCTAACTACTCGGCAGCTGTGCCACCTTCACATTCATGTATATTTTAGAATATTATTACATTTTATAAGTCAAGTCATGTTTATCAGTATCGCTCTTAATCACAAGGAGTCTCAAAGGGCTGCACAGACACCAGATTATTGCAAACCACTGACTATTATTACACCATGAGACTCTTGCGAGACCAATTAAACCCTGGCAGCCCGCCAGAACCTTTCTGTTGTATGGGAAACACGGACATACATTACATTTAGACAGATGTCCACATATACTCTTCACAAACGCAAAAGAGAAAACTTGGATAGGTCTACATGACCTTTTTTCCTCATGTATTGCTGAGGTATCTGTTCAAGACTAATTCATGATATTAAAACATAAAATCAATCTGTAAAAAAAAGTTGATGTCCTCTTTGACTGGCCATTTTACCAGACTTTTGACCTTATGTGGCCCGTGACTCAAAATATTTGCCCACCCCTGGTCTACAATTTGTTCAGCAATCCAAATTTTTGAAAAAGCCATCACGAACCAACCCAAAAATAACCCATATATGTCTGGAGTCACAAAAAATGAAAGCCATTTATAAATCTATTTTTAAATGAAAATAAATAGAGGATTCATACAGTCATTTGTAATTTATT
Source organism: Urocampus carinirostris (assembly GCF_059441175.1). Classification (NCBI taxonomy): domain Eukaryota; kingdom Metazoa; phylum Chordata; class Actinopteri; order Syngnathiformes; family Syngnathidae; genus Urocampus; species Urocampus carinirostris. Next base: position 21,224,903 of record NC_142353.1, on the reverse strand, counting down.
GTTAAAAAAAAACATCACACACAAAAAATGTTAATGTAGATTTAATTTGTCTATCTTTTTCTATTTTTAACATTTCTGAAAAAGCTCTGCGAAGACACCATAGCAGCGCTGAAGAGCCACATGCGTCTCTAGAACTGCAGGTTGCTGACCCACTGCCCAAAATCAACTGTAATTCAACATTAATCATACGATAGTTTTCTACTTTTGTGTTTTTTTCTCTAAAGCCCGATAATTTTTACACCTGACTTTTGGAGTCTTTGGGCACGGGAGGTCACTCTAAGCAGAGTGATGTAGAGATTACCTATTTTGGAGGGGCTGGGTTGGGGCAGTGGGGCTTCCTCCCCCACCACAGGGGGTCTCTGATGATAGGGGCTCTAATCCAGCTAATCCTTTTCTCTACACACATGCACAGATGCGCATGCAAACATCTGCGAATACACGTAGCGTGTAAATAAACTCGCATGCAGCTTGAGCACGCAGGACTTGAAGTTCTGTTGTCATAAAAGCTGCAAAAATGATTGGAAGTGGGGCGGGAAGGAAAAAAGGGGGCTCTGGTTTGACAGAGCGGCTGGGCTGATTGCCATCATGATCTGGCCAATCACCGACCGACTTTAAATAGAGCAAAAAAAAGGAGAGTGGGTGTAAAAAGAAGGAGGGGTAAAGGGGAGTTTAGAACTAAAAGGAAGGAAAGAGGGTGTGAGGGTATAAGGGGAGGGCTGCGGGGGTCAGTGTCAGTTCCTTAGAAGCCTATTTTCTCTTCCTCCATTATTCAAGAAAGAGGGGTGCAGGGGTTAATGTTATGCAACACACTGAATACTACCGCTCGCACAAGCCTTTTACTTTTTCATCTTTCAGTTTTACTGCTTTTATTTTGTTGGTCCCTCTCATCATATTTTCTCTAAGCTTGCCAATGTGTGCAGTATTAAAAAAGTATTTGAAAGCCTGACGATCTAAAACAGGGGTTGGTAACCAATAGCTTGCGAGCAATATATGGCTCCGTTCATGTGAGCTCAGAGATGAAACACAAATTGTGCAAGCGCTTCTGGCTGATTCTGAGAAAACATTGAAAAGGTTGGTAATGGAGTTTGTAAGAGTGTTTGATAGGCGTAAGTTATGTGTGAATGTTGGCAAGAGTAAGGTGATGAAGGGTTCATGTGATGGAGTGGGCATGGCGTTGGAGATAAGGTTGAATGGACAGGTGCTGGAAGAAGTTGAAAGCTTTAGGTACATTGGTTGTGATGTGGCTGCAGTTGGTGGAATGGAGTGCGAGGTATGGCACAGAGTGAATCAAGGAAGCATGGTTTTGGGTGCTCTGAGGAGAGTAATGAGTAACAAGAGTATGAGTATGGATGTAAAGAGAGGACTTCATGAGAGTGCCAACTGTGTTGTATGGTGTAGAGACTAGGAGCCTGAATGCAGATTTGAGAAGGAAATTAAATGTTTTTGAGATCAAGTGTTTGAGGAGTATGTTAGGAGTGAGAAGATTGAATAGATTGTGAAAGACAGAACTGGAGTTGTCGTCGTCGTTGAGTCACTCAAGGCGCCAAAGGTAATCCTTAGTAGCGCTAGACTCGCTCATGGGAGGCTCCCTAGTTCTCCGAAGGAGAGGGGGCTGCGACTGTCCTGTGCCGCCACGCCTGACAGGGTGTTACCCAAGCAAACCAAGCAGACGAAGCCTCTGAAGTCCTTAGTACGTTCGGACAGGCCGGTGCATGATTTATGGAAGCCCCGTGGGCAGGTAGTACATGTGATTGGGGTGTGGTTGCAGCGAATGGTTCGAAAGCACCACTGGCATTTGGACTGGGGGCCAGGGTCGCTCTCGAAGTTGCCCACCCTAAGAAGAACGGAGAGAGGAGAGTAGAAAAAAGAGAAAGGGAGGGACAGATAGAAAGAGAGAAAGTCAGACAGAGTAAAACGCAAAAGGGGGAAAAGAGAGTGAGAGAGGTGGGGAGAGAGTAGGAAAGAGAGGGATAGAGAAAATGAGAGACAAGAATGTAAAGAGGGAAGAGAGAAAAGGAGAGACAAAGAAAGAGAGAGGACCAAGAAAGAAAGAGAGAGCGAGTCTGAGTGGATTGAGTTGGATTCGTAAGGCTCCCCGGGAGAGAGCCCTTCGCAGGACACCACGGGAAGGTTCCTAGTCCTTGTCCTGCGAACTGGAGTTGTGGTGGAACTTAGCAAGCGTGTGGAAAAGAGAGTACTCGGTTGGTTTGGAGACATGAAGAGGATGAATGAGGAGCGAATGTTAAGGAGGATCTACAGAGCAGAAGTCAATGGAAGGAGACCAAGAGGAAGGCCGCGATTGACGTGGATGGATGGTGTTATGAGTGCACTGCAGGCAAGAGGTCGCAATATATTGGAAGCTAGAGCTCTTGTTGGTGATAGGAATGAGTGGAGAGGTGTTGTAAAAGGATAGTGGGATGTTTGGACGCGTTTTAAGGGATGGGCAGGGCACCTGTATGATGCGGCAGGGGTAAACCAGTGAAAGCTGTTGGGCCCTGCTGTTAAGCAGAAGAGTATGTTGTGTCACCCTGACCCAATGGACATCGCCTCTTTCTTGTGTCCTGTTTCATCTGGAGGGACTAAAGCATGACCAACTCGGGTGCAGAGGTGCTTAACTTGTTTGGGAATTTGGGTTAGCCCTGGTTATTTTTTTTTTTTGCTACTTTTTCCTCTTTTCTTTGTTTTTGTGAAAGTGTTTGTCTTGTTGTTGGTCACCCCTCTCGAGGGATATGACCCGGGTAGATAGATAGATAGATTGCTTCACACTGAGAAGTTTTCCATACACGCGAAGTCAAGTCAATAATGATAATTATGGGGTTCGATCCAGGTTATATAGGGCACAATTTTAACCACAGTTTACAGTCAGGGTGTCACACCAGCAGATTCCATTTTGGCTGTAAATCGCTAAATAGTCCTTTATGTGGAAGAAGAGGTAAGATATTGGGCCCAGACCCAAACCCAGCCCACAACCAGTTTTCTTTCTCGCCGTTTTTTTTCTTTTCTCTTTTGTTCTTTGTGGAGGATCTGCAGAGCATGCACTTACTTTTACTCAAGTAACTATTTAGATAAAGAAAATACTTATCATGCTATCAGTTTAACTCCAAATCACTAAATCCGAAGAAATTTTCATCCTCGGTGCTGGGGTAAAAGACACGCCGCTTCCTCCTCCACATCCCTCACGTCAGATGTCATTTCCGCTTCTTGCCGAGGACTGACAAGCTTTACAAACATTTTGTTTTTCGGCTATATATTTTATTATTTGCATCTAGTCATCTGCAGAATCTGATTTTCTTTTTGGTGCTGTTTCATTCAGTTTCAGGTTCGTTCGCTGCACGCCGCCAAAATGCGCACTTTATTTTGATGCTGCTATGAAATATGATTTGAAGGACATGGCCCTAAGTGGGCGGTTTCTGGTTTATATAACCGCGACTTGGGTCGGGTCAGGCTGAATTTTTTAGGCCCAATCTTACCTGTATGTGAAAGCTCATTTAACAATTTATGTTCACTGTTGAGGCACTCTATAATGAAAACTCACAGAACAAACTTTTACTCGAAACAAACCTTTTACCCAGAGGCTTTAGCAAAGCACCAAAAGGAATTTGTTTGGGTTAGCCAGAGGAATGGGCGGTGCTATGCACAGGACAGGAAACGCGCACTCTTTCTCCTTTGCCCAGCCCCATCTGCACTAAAGTTAAATACATTAGTATCCTCTTTATCAGTTTTTTTTTTACATTAGAACTTTGCTTGCACCTTGTTTTGAAACCACAATTTAGGACAAAAATGACTCAATAGTTTTAAGTAACTGCGGGAGGGAGGCAAATTTTAAGTGGTACATTTATATTGATATGGGACACAGGCTGTGGCATTATTAGTATTTCACAGATTTTATGAAACAGTCAAACGTCACACAGTGGAATAGAATGCGCTGAATAATTAGCTGTTCCAGGATGAGTGGGTTTGGAGGGTTTGTTAAATTTTGTCTTAAAATATATGGTGTGGTTCCCTAAAAAAAAAGCTAAATATTTTTGCTTTAATGTCTCTTTGGATTCTTTGTGTTTTGGGTGTGTTAGGTGCAAAAAGTAATATGTTACCTTTCCTAGGTACTTCATTTAAAAAGGAATACCATTTCCCTCCGGATTACTAACATCCAAAATTAGCGCGTTACTCTGAAAATAACGATCCAGTTACAACTGACCGCAAAGACTTACATTGAAACCACTTAAAAGGACTTGAAAAGGCAAACCTAATTCCATATATGTTTTATCTTTGGGCATGAATCCACCTGAAGATTTTTTTCCTCCATTGCAGAATACTTTCCAATACATTTTTTTTCCAGGCAAGATGTGTTTCAAAAATGTATGTTACCAATGAAAGGATCAACATTCTGAATATGTTCACCGTATATTCTGTGTTTACATTTGCCCCATTGTTTTCTTGTTGGTTTGTGACTGAATAAGCCATGCCCCCTCCCTCACACACTGCGTACAATTCGCTACTGGGGACACACAACACAATTTGTGTTTTAAGCTCTTATAGTTGTAAATACAGTTTAGATGCGGTATATATGGTATGGGGAATATCAGTAGGAAGAAATTCTTGTATTCTGAGTTTGAGATAGTGCCACTCTAACTGTATCGAGTTGTACTTTGTAGGGCTATATAAATATGCCAACTCCACTTTGACAACGTGAATAGGGCCTTGATGCTGGCGGACTAAGGGTTCATAAATCCTCCTTAGCGGGAAAAAAACAGGTACAGATTAGATGGCGTTGAAGTTCGTGAACTGTTTCAAATAAGTATTGGAGTTACGCACCCGATTGTAACAACGTTTGAGTTACAAATTTTAATTAATAATGCATTACAGTACTCGTTACCGAAGTAACCTTTTACTCCCAACCCTGCTTGTCTGTAACTTCATTAAACAACAACCTGCAAACCAATGAATTGTAGGGAGACCCCATGAAATAGGAAGTAATGTAAGAAGGATGGCACAGGAAGTAATGTTAAGTCATGCCCAAATTTAAGATAGTGCCACACGTTGTGTTCAACCAGTTTGCAAACGAACATGGCAATACGAATCACAAAGGAATCACAGCTTTCTGTACACACACATTTTCTTGGTCCAGCTGGGGTGTTAATTTCACCCCGAGGCTGTGTAAGTGTTGACCCCAAAAACGTCGTAACCTCGTGAAGTGAGGAATTCTGAAAGCCCGAGGCCGTAATGTGCTGTTTCCTGTCCGGCAAGTACATTCCTTTAAGTTTTGTCGTCTATTGCTTTACCAAAATCGAGTGGCACCACAGTAGAAAACAACTAAATATGATGCCACTCTTCTCCTGTTTTGTGCAACGTTCGTTTTTCATTAGTAGGGCCCGAGGGGTGAACTTGAAATCCCGTGTTGAATTTGTCAGACAGGTCGGTCTGCTAAGACCGCTATCTCTAAATCGCTTCCATGCCTTCTCCTTTTTTTGTCACAAAATAAAGAAAGGCATAATGTCAATTCAAGTCTCTTTTGTGGACATGGACTAATGTTAATCAGGGAGATTACAAACATGCGATCAGATGGCCAGGTTTCTTGTGATTTAGGGGAATAAAAATAAATCAAGTTGGTTTTCCTGGTGCCCTGAAAAGGTGTCCCCCTAAATGCACTGGTAGTAAGGAATGTATACAAATCTGCTCTTGTAATGGTAATGGTTGTAGTCTGCCTTGGAAGCAGTTCATACTCCTGCAACAGATTTTGGATGTTCTTTTGCCTTATGGTAGCGTTTTAAGTATTTGATCCTATATGGATGTTAATTTAAAGTGTTCAGAGGTCTTTCTTTGATGTTAAATGAAATGAAGAATGTTATGTAAACATGTGGATACGGTACACCAGGTTTTACCAAGGTCTTCAAAACGTGAAAAAGTCTTGAATTTGATCACCGTAAATTAAAATCTTGAAAAGTTCTTCCATATTTTTTTAGAATTCTAAAATTTAAGTCTCAAACGTCTTAATTTGTTCCTGTCTTATCTGCGCGATAGAGCTAATAACTGCATAATAAGTAAACTAACAAAAGTATCGAACATTGCGTCATAACTTTATATTTTATATTCCCCGACTTAATCGATCTCTGACTGATAAATGCAATATGTGGGTGGGAAAATCCAGATTTACGAGTTTTCAAAAATGCTGCATTACCTTGGAGCTTTTTGTACAGTTAGTCTCGGACCTAATGTCGTCGCTGGAGTAACTTTGGGATGGGAAAGTCCAGGTTTATCCTGTTGTGGTTGAGTGATTACAAGTATAACTTGCTTCAGGGTGTAGCGGGGAATGAGGGGGGTGGTGGGGCACCAAGCTGAGGTCTGAACCCACCGCGGCGGCAGCGCTGCTGTTGTCCAGGGCGGCAGGGTTACGGTGGGAGTTGGGTGTTGACCTCCGTCGTGGGGTCACCCGGCTCACATCCCTAACAGGTCGCGGTGGCGTGCCTCTCCGCCACCCCAGACGTCGGGCTGCTGAAGCCTTCCCTGTAGTTTGTTCCGGTTGGCGCACGATGGCTGCCCAGCGTGTGATGATTGACCGGTTAGCCTGCCGTTAGCGCTAGTTTTGCCGTGTGCCTTTGTTTCACATTTTTCACTTCAGCTGTTGCTTTCAAGTGTTGGTTCCCGGTTAGCCTGGCTGCTCACCACGTGATATTCGGTCAGCCAGCTTCTGTTTTTTTGCCAGTTAGCCTATTTTTGGCTGCCCCCTCCCTTTGTTGTACCACTACTACATCCACCTGCAACACAATGCCAAGACATTTCCACAAAAACTACCCAAACTTAGCTTAAAACATTCGTAACGTCTTCGACTGAGTAACACATAAAACAATATGACGACTGGTTTGCTAGGGTGCTAGTGCTGTATTGATGTCACAGCTCAGTATGGAAAAAGTCAAGACATGCTTTCCTCAGAATGCATTATCTTGGAAGAAGTATATATCGATTTTATGCATAAAACGTGTACTATTTCTGTACATTTTGCTTGTTTAAGTATTTGGAATTACCTTTAACACAAGATAAAGACTGTCTTTAGCAGAGGTAGGCTATCTAACCCAGTTCTTTCTGTTTGGTATAGCGATCCTCTAGAAACAAGATGGCGGACATATTGGCACGAGCGCAGTCGCATGCGTTTGTCTACCTGTGTGTGTTTGTGCAAACCTCTTAGCAAGGGCAGTTTGGCCGCGGCCATCGGAAGTAGCTGAAAGGCGGCTTTTGTAGCCAGGGTGAGCTGAGAGAAGAGGGCGTATGCACAAGGGTTAGTCCAACCATTATATTGCGAGAAGAAACTGGCAGAGAGCCAGCCTCTTTATCTCGCACAGATTCAATCCACATTGTCTGGCACAGCGTGTTCAAATGGAAGCATCGAATTTAGATTTTCTCATTGGCTGGTTGTGTGCAAAACGGGATTTTTCATGATACAAGCGTGATAAGGTTGAAGCCAAGTGTACATGACTTTTGCTTTGCTCTGTATGTGTATGTACCATACACTGTGTCTTATAAGGCGCTTTATGGAATTTGGAGTTTTTTTAATGTTTTACTACCTCTTGCTTGTTTCATCATTGCATGTTCATGATGCGCGTGTAAGTTCATGCATGTTTACAGACTCGAAACTGATGGAAAACTAAAACAAAATTGGGATGTTGGACGTCATGAAAAAGCATGCCCCAAGGGAACTGGATGCCCAACCAAAAGTGCATTGATAGGGTAAATTAGCGTAAAGCTACCTGACGGAATTTTGGATGATTGTGAATAAGCAACTAGCAGGATTGATACTGAGTGACAATGCAATTATCTCCACCACCAAAATTATGGTGCTTGCTATTCTTGTTATGAAATCACTTTATTTTTTTCATTATTTTATTAAAGTGCTGTTGGTGTGTGCACCAAAAGTGATAATGCATGTGTAACTGCTGTGCTGGGATATGTATTTTTTTAGGTTGTCCTTACAGCAATTAACGATCTGAGAAAATCGTATCATTTTTCTCTAAATGATTATTTTCGACTGCAAACAGCTAAACTGTACACAACAGGCATTGTTGCCTTGGCAGTAAACAGCCTGGTGTTGTACCTTTTGTCTTTTTGTAGTGCAGAATGGTTCAAAATACCTTACCTTTCAAGAAAATGTAAAACAAATGAATCATCCGCCAAACACTAACAAATAGGAACAAACATACAAAATAATGGGGGGGACGAGCGTAATATCATTCTTGCCCCTACCTAATATGTTCCGCCCTGAACAGCTTTGATAAAAGTAATATAAAAGCAGATAGGCGCTGTGGAAAAACAAACTGTAGGGGTTCTTTGACTAAGTTGGGCAATGTTAACACATACCTAATAGAGAAAATATAATACCTTTAACTTTGATAAGAACATCACAAACAATGCACCCCAACTTAAATGTATGAAATCAAACGTCTTTGGCTTTTGCCCATCTTTAAACTTTTACTGGTCACTTTGCTGGGTCTCATAAAAAGCTAAGTACAGGAGTGGTATGAAAATTGCTTGAGCTATGTTGGTTATGCGGGTCCAAAATCCAATTTGTTATAAAAAAATTGTCAGCTGTAACTGATGTCTTAGTAATTTGTCAAACACACACACGCATCAAACATTACCATCATTAATTTCTGTACCCTTTCCTAACAGTGGGCGGGCGTGTGAACCAGGAACTGAAGTACACTCGACAAAAGATCGGCGAAGAAGCCATGTTCAACCCCCAGCTCATGATTCAGACACCACGCCAAGAAGGAGACAGTGTGCTAACAGTGGACGCCATGCAACAGCACCTGGATTCAGCCCTGCGAGCCAGCAGAATTCACGTTTACCTTTATAACCGGTAGATATCTAGTGGTTTCATCATTTTTGATCATTAAAGGAGTTATCCTGGTAGAGCTAGTATAATGTTGAAATAAAATATATGGTGGAATGATTTCAGTACTGTGAATTCAGGACCTGATTATAAGCAGCACCCAAAGGAAAAAAACATTTTGTACATACATAGGCCACACCTAACCATCAGCCGCATGTGCCCACATTAAAACATGAAAAATTTACAAAGAAAGACGGTACACAGAAAGATTTAATTATGTACGGTCTCTTAACCCCTTAGCAATCTGACGGACTACCGGCAGGCCACTGGACTTTTAGAAGGAGAATTATCATGATCAGTCTGAAACAAGATATCCGAAAACTATAAAGCCAGCGTAACTCACCATTAAGTCCCCTGGCCATCTTCAACTTTTTTGAATGTCCGCAAAAATCGAGCCGTTACATCAAGAACAACTCATAGATTATTCCCGAACACACGATAATGCTTACAGATAAATAGAAATCCGCCTTAAAAATTTCTGCTTCGTTGGATTTTGCTTTTTGTAATGCGTTCGTTTCGCCACATTATATCCGTTTACAAATTAACAGACTTGTAAAATTATTCCCAATGTGGTAGTTAGCGTTCTATTGACACTTTTTCCATGACGAAGGCCTGTCTGTTCATGCTAGTTATATTTATGCACAAAGCGCAAAATTACATTAAATTCTCGTCTTCCTCGACACATTCCTTCCACCTGTCTCACTCTTACCTTTACTGCTCGAGTGCCCCTGGCGGCCATGAGAAAAAATGCATAAATTAGTCGCATCATTGCATAAGACGCAGGGTTTAAAGATTGTGACAAAATTCGTCGCTAATAGTCTGGAATTTACAGTACTCCTTAGGGTTTAACATTTCTTGCTTTTTTTTTCAGACAATGGAAATTGGAACACTTATGTTACAAATCAGGAGAGCTTGTCACAGAAACACATTATATGGATCAGGTAAGATTGAAAAACAGCTCTTTTCTCTCATTATGGTTAAATTTCAATCTGCTTGTACAGAGGTACCTCTTTATACAAGTTCATTTCATTCCGGATCGTGCTCGTTGGTCGAACTGCCAGTTTAATGAACAAATTGTCCCGTAATGAAACGATTAAAAACTAATTGGTCTGCTCCCGTCCTCCCAAAAGCATACAAAAGCTATAGCTATGAAACACATCTATCTTCCTCATCACTAAAAACACGTCCAACTAGTAACTGAATATAAAAACCAGTAATAAGATAAATAAGATTATATTTAGAAAATCAAATTTTATTATGAGTGCTGAAATAAATGTTTGCTCGTGGTGTGTAGGAAGAGGGGGTTGCAAGGAGAAGTCACAGAGATTAAATACCTGTCAAATTATATGTTTTGCCTGTATTTTTAGAAGTTTTTTGATAATTTCACATGTATGCCGCATACAATTTGTATACGGGATTTTCTTTTTTTTTTTTTAGACCCATCTCGTTTTGCTCATTTCAACTCTAATCTGGATCATAACTCATATTACACGCCATTACTTTAGATTGTTACTCTACCCCTTTTTCTACTCTCTACTCACTGTCTTGCTGTGGGTTGGTGACACGTTGTGTTTGTCAGGTTTATTATCACTTAATAAGGAGGATTTACAATCATTGATAAGGGGAGCAATTGGGAGATGTTGACAGGTGTGAGAACATACACGAAATAATTAACAGCACCATTTTTTACTTTTTATTTTCTTGCCTGTAGTAGTTTGCATGCACAAACTAGACGAGCAGGTGCTGGCTGTAAGCAATCACAACTTTCCCCCAAAAACGTGTATACTCAAATTCTCATGTTTAAAGGTGCTTGTAAAAAGAGGTACCACTGTATAAGAGATTATTTTGAGTACAATTCAAAATTTGACAGGATAAAAAGGAAATTATTGGACACGGCTCTTGTACTCATCCTCACCTAAATATAATATTGATTCAACATTCTTGAGGTTCGCCTTCATAATCCAATAAATGCAGTACTATACAAAAGCCGCATTAAGATATTCCCTTCACAATTGGGTTAATCGGAATTTCTTTTTTTTTTCAACGTTATGGTGATAAAGATTCCACAACCAGAAAACGTTTTACTGGTCCAGGATTCTATTTTAAGATGACTTAACTTGTATGTGTCTTTAGATCATTGAAAAGCTTCATCCCTGTCTCATCATCACACCTCTGGACTGTTTCTGGGAGGGAGCCAAGCTTCAGTCTGGGATGGTCTATTTACCGTGAGTATTTTCTTTTTAATCGAATCATTAGGATACCTAATGCAATCTTCAACCAATGTCCTTGCTTAATGAATTAAGAATTGATTGTAGATGTAATATTGCTATGTCTTTATGTCATTTGGTTCCCTTTCGTATCCTCCGTATTATTTTCTTTGTCATGTTTGAGGGAATTTTATAATGCTTAGTTTTTTTCCCACCCAATGTTGTGTTGCTGGGCGTTCTATTTGGGCGAGGTTGTTGGGGCCGTGGTTTGTTGAAAAACCGCTAAGGAGCCACATGGGGGTGCCAGAGAGCCACAAGGCTGTATGCACCACCAGAGACGTTTGTACACGATGTGGCAACCTGGAGAATGAAAGGCAGGTTTTAGATTTAAAAACACTCAACCAAGAGGCTCTCCAGATTGGAACAAAAGAAGGTTAATTGATTATTTCAAAACGGTTATGAGGCTGCGGCTACTTTTGTGACAAAGTCCAGACTTGATTTGAGGGACCGAGCCTGAAGTAAACCCAAAGATGCACCTCGGCGCTGCATTTCGGTGACACACGTACTTCAGCCGAAGAAGGCACTATTGTGCCAAAGCCCAGACTTTGGCGCCGAAGTATGCATGGTCTTGAAATGCAGCTTTGGGTTTACTTCAGGCCAGTCCCTGAAGTCAAGTTAATTGTCAGGTTCGGGATGGTTCGTGCTTTTATACCTGTGGGCCGGGTCGGGTTGGGCTTGATATTTTAGGCCTGATATTACCTCTACCCTCTAGTTAACTGCCAATCAGTCTGAGGTGTAGGATTCCTTTAGCTCTGATTTAGCGGTGATGGACAACAGTTTGTGCCATGTGACTGGCTGGCAACCAGTTCAGGGTGTCCCCTGCCCACTGCACGATGATAGCTGAGATGGGCTCCAGCACCCCTGCGACCCTACTGAGGATAAGCGGTGCAGATAATGGATGGATGGATGGATGGACAACAGTTTCTCTGTTTAAGAAGATGTAGATCTCTGGATCTTGTTTTTTATATTTAATGTGTGCTTTACCAAGCACACTCAACCTAACCATCAGACTCCACAAGCGCATGTCGAGTGTGATTGTGTGTGTCCTGAATTCGTTCCCTCTGAAGGCTCTATTGTAGTGCCTGCTGGCATGCGTATCGCTGGTGATCGCTTCTCTTCAACCCTGGGCCTCACATCATTGTCTGGCCTTTCTGTTACTAATGGCCTGCTGCTACAGTAATACTTTTTCTGCATTGTCCTGAATATGTCTTTGCGTGCAAATATTGGTACTTGAGTTTTTATTTCTCACTGGCTAAAGTCCAGTCAGCTTGAACAGCGTTTACCTATAAATTTACACACGCATGCTTCAATTTATCCTCTTGGTGCGAAGAAGTAGATGAAGTTTTTACCCTGTTCTGGTTGGGAGGATGGGAATAATAACCCAAGCCTGGTTAAGCACATACAATGTGCTCTGAATGACAGAGGGAGAAAAATGGAGGTTTAGGCTGGAATGTGCGAGGCATAGAGAGCTTAGAAAGGACAAGGAGCGCTTGGAGCAGGAATCCGACCCTGGCACTTGGAGCCCCTCTCTCCTCACCCTTGACCTCCAAGGATTTAAATGAAAGAAATTATTCTTTAACATGAACACCTTTTAATCAGCCTCATTCAATGAATCACATGCTCAGATTTATATATTTCTCATACATACGAGCACCTCAACTCATGAGAACTTCGATACACGATTTTTTTTTAAAACCGAAAATCTTGCTCATCTTACCAAGTAAGATCCAAGCCACAAGCATTCCCAGATGCTACCACTAGAGATTGCTTGAGACCACTCACTGCCCATGATTTATCACTGCCTGCATCAGATCAGTTTAGTTTGCGCATGCGCCTCCCGCCATCAGGCACCTTTTTCCGTGCCCTTGGTTATACCTGAAGAGTACTTGTATTCCGCAGCGTGTTCGTTTTGATCACATCTCTTTAAACTCATTTTACAGCATCTCCTTTATGTTACTTTCTGTGACCTTAAGAGTCCTGGAGACGGAAATGGTAAGGTGTTTGAAAAAGAGGAGAATAATGACAATTAAAACGAGGCAAGTAATAATAGAAAAACACGAGCGCAGTAGTAGTGTGAGTACAATCGGTATGCAGTGAGTGCCGATCACAAAGCCGCGGAAGAATTTACCCAGTGCTTCACTGCAATAATTTCAGAGGGAGATTATAATACTTTTGCAAAAAAAAAAATCTGTGAAAATGAAGAAAAACAGGGAAGCTGATGTTTACGTAGGAGATCAGAGAGGTGCGAGCTAAGTGGTAAAAAGCTGCTGCTTTGGTTTCGTATAAATAACATCCAGATAAAGTGGCGATTGGACATGCAAAAAAACATTTTGTGTGTTCATGTTGATTTAAAGTAACAGTTACTTTGACTTTAATCATATAGTAAGTTCCAACGTATCATTAAAAGTCACAATCACTCCTTTGGCAAATAACACCCTCCCCCCTCCACTCCTGCAGTTCTGACCATGCACACACATTCGTTATGGCGACTTGCATCTCTATTGTGAGTGCTCATGAAAACTCGCATTATTTTGTTTAAGTATCATCTTATTTATTTTATTACTGTATTTTTAATGTTAAATTACTCGTTGAGTGTCTTTAGTGATTTGGAAGATGTTTTTATAGCGGTTCACTTGTTTTTCTCTGAGAGAACGGTCACGGACCAATTCTTTTTTAATTATTTATTATCAAGAAAGTTTGCTCGTTACATGATCAATTTACACTACGGGCACGATTCTGGAACGCACGTCCCACTGTATTTTTTATTTAGAGAGGTGTCATTGGGAAAGTGTTTGGTAAGGAAATAATGAATAAAGTAAGAAAGATGGTGGAAACATCTTGTAAGATTGTTTTAATTTTCTCTGCCAGTGGTAAAGACCCTCTGCAGTGGACCAATTTTGACCCAAAAGACTTCCTGGAGGACCTGCGGCGTGCGCACTTTCCCGTAGAGAGCTTCGAAGTCATGTTAGAAAAAGCAGATGTCGGCCACGGCTACATGGATCGACCCTGCTTAAACCCCACCGACCCCGATTGCCCCCTCACAGCCCCCAATAAGAACTCCACCAAGGTAAGCCTCTGGGTGTGTATTTTTCGGCTCAATGTTGAAGTTTTAAGTGCAGCTGTTGACAGTTTGTTTTCCTGTCCTTTTGGGGTATTATTGCACCAAAAGCCATTAAATGTGGCATGGACGCTGAGTGGTGGCTGCTATGGTTTGTCCAGAAAGTACATGCACTGGCAGGAGGAGCTGATTGTAGGCGGGACCACTAAGAATGACAGTGGACCCTTGCTCAGGTTAGTCTCTAAAGCTTTCCTCCAAGTTTATTTTGAAAAATGTCTGTTCTGATCTTTCTTTTGAAATGGGAGTGCGTGTGTCTCGCTCAAAATCAAATATCGCAGTGATAAGCGGACTCCAATGAAGTGTTCCATCTGCTCCATTTCAGCAGACTTCTTGCATAGACGCAACACTACACACACATACATTCTGTACATAAACACAGTACTTGTGCTCACTGCCATTGCCTTGCCAGTTCATCTAAATATAACAAGTTTTTAGCTGCACCAGACCAAATTTGAAAACAGGCACCCAGTCAAATCTTTCAGGTCAAATAGAGGTCCCCTTTTTTAATGATACCAGATTTTTTGTGCACTCATAAATGAATGTGCATAAAATATGCATCTAAATGTTATACACTACACAACATGGAAACATATGTTGGACTGGAGAGGGATGAGCGCCACCGGCCAGTACTTGCCCAAAACACACCACAGGTAGTGGTGCTCCCACGACCCTAATATTCTCACAATAAAGTCCAAAGTGCAAAATATATCAAAAAAAAACTAGCAGACACAATTTCAAATGGAAGCATTGTACAACTTTCAGTTTGGTTTTATAAAATTGTGTTTATATATTTTTTTAAATATAATATTATGTCTTTATATAAACATCTCAGTTTTCAACCATAATAGATTAAAAAAATATATTTATCTTTATATAAATGTAACTGAAATATCAAGACGTCTGTAAAGAACCAGAACTGGATGAGGACCCAAACCTATGACGTTTCTCACACAAGCCTTTTATTTTACGGGAATGGGGAGTCATGCACGTTAGGCAGCGGTCTGGCGTGAAATGATAGGAAGCCAGAGCCCGACGAGATCGATACCTATTGCCCGAGTAGATAACGGACAGATAGGGTCGATACCGGACAGGACGGGACTGACAGGATTGATAATGAAACAGGATATCGAAATGAAACAGGACAAACTAGAAGGGAATACGGTAAAATGGTTCTAGCTAGACGAACGTGACTAGTGTATAATACAGGCACTTATTTTGGTGTGTTACGACTAGATTTCAGTAGCTAATCAAATAAAGTTTCTTAGAATTCTCCATCCTGTGATGATAATGATACTTGCAGATGTGTTGATTAGCGAATGATGCAAAGACAAACATTTGCCTCTGCGTCATGTTCAGGTGTATTAGATTTCCGTGCCATAAGCATTCTGAAGAATAACATTCAGCAATATGATGCGGGCATGAGGACTGAAGCATCTTTTATTCTCATAAGTTTTCCTCTTTCACTTTGAAGTGGCCATACAACTCAAGCACGACACTCTCTGTAGTACTCAAGTCAACATGCATTGCTGCGAGAAGATTGTAGGGTCCAAATCTCACCTTTGGCCTGAATTCATACCTTTAATCCTGTATATGTTTTGCAACCTCTAAATTTGACATGAGGGATAGCCTATTAAAAGAAAAACTCTGTTGCTGAAGCACCTCTTTGGGATTGTTGCCCAGTTGTCCTACTATCTGTGCTCTTATTATGCATCTTTGCATTTTTTTAATCTTTCTTTGAAAAAAATGAAGACAACAAACACCACTTGTATTCTCTCCTGAAAGTGATTGTCTTTTCTTTCTCCAGCGCTCAAGCTTTACAGACCATGTTCCAGCTGATGACTCCCAAGCAGATGTTTGAGCACTTCAGAGGCTATGAAGAGGTTTCCCACATCAACTGGAATGAGGAAAAGGCCGCGGCCATTCTGGAAGCCTGGCAAAGGAGATATTCTGAGGTATTCTTTCACACAATAATGAATCTCCTCTCAATCCTTGACCATGATATTGTAAAGTATGAGCGGGTTACATTGTGATTATGCATGCAGGTGACGCTAGCCAGCCCTATGGTATTTGGTAGCAGGTGGTAGTGGGCATACTGTAGGACAAAGGTAAGAGCTTAAACCCAATCAGAGTCCGAGCCAACTGTGATTTCAGCCAATTTCGTGCCTAAAATGTGAAACATTACGTTAGGGTTTGGGCGGGCTTCTCTTTCGCTGACTTTTTTAAAAACTTACATACATTTCTGGATGAGTGCGTAATGCGCTGTCAGTGTCAGAGCTCATAGTATGAGCCATGATGTGCAACAAACACCGTGATTAAATCAGTATCTTGTCACAACTCACTGTATGCTAATGCGTTTCGAGGCCGTGGGTAGTTTTGGCAATGATAGACCGTCAATGATAAAAAAATCGTCGGTGGATATAACCTCTGCAGACACAGAAGTATTAAATATATAAACGTTTATAAAGTGTGGTTTAAATGAGATTTTGCTACAGAAGACAGGTTTTATTTTTTTTAATTCTAAATCACCTTCTAGGAGGGCACGGCAGCTAAGTGGTTAGCGCGTCCCGAAAATATTCTGAGGTCATGGGATCAAATCCAGCTACCAGCCTTCCTGTGCAGAGTTTGCATTCTCTCCCCATGCTTGCGTGAGTTTCCTCCGGGAACTCCGGTATCCTCCCACATTCCCAAAAAATGCATATCAGATTAATTGGCCGGTCCAAATTGTGTCAAGAACCAGAACAGGATCAGGACCCAAATGCATGACGTTTTCACACAAGCCTTTATTTTATGGAAATAGGGAATCATGCACGTTAGACAGCGGTCTGGCGTGGAAATACAGGAAGCCAGAGATCAATTCCAATTGCCCGAGTTGATATTGGACAGACGTGGTCGATACTGGACAGGACGGGACAGACAGACAGGCTAGATAATGAAACAGGATATCGAAAACAAACAGGGCAAACAAGACGGGAACGATAACTGGAGAGAATAGAAACAGGACAAAAATAGACGGGAACGAAACTGGAAACTGATAGTTAACAGGACAAAAATAAACGGGAAGAATACCGGATTGGAAAATACCAACAGGAAAATAGGACCGAGTCAGAACCCACGTCTTACGGGGCAGAGATTCGTTGATGGGCTGACAACGGAAGCGTGACAGCGCTGAGCTTAAAGTAGACAGAAAGCCAATCTTTTTTTAGGCCCGATATTACCTCTAGTGTAGGAGGGTATAGTAAAGTAGTAAGCTGGACATGTGTGGAATGCATTAGGACCAGTCAGATCTCTCATACAATCACTTTCCCAGCTGTGGCCCCATTGGTGGCTTGCCTGTGACATCATCTATCCCCCACCCCACACAGAACCCCTGTTTGAAACACACTGACCTCAGTTTGTGCGGGCATGCGCACTATTCATCGTATGACCCCCTGGGGTGCACCCACACAAAAAGATTATTAGTTCAATGGCTGTATATGTATATTTTTCCATCAGTGCTTGTAATACAAGTTATATGTGTCGTGCTGTGTTGTGTATATGTTTGACGCATTGGGCATTCCTGCGAGGTATGCTAACAGGGTGCAAGTGTGTGTGTCCGTGCTGTGTGAACAAGAGGGTGTGTGTCAGCCAGCCACGATTCCCGCTCAGCAGTAACTGCAGGTCAATGTTGAAGACATCTGTCTGTACACAGATAGGAAGACAGGGAGAAGGTGGCTCATGGACTTTCTTACAAAAGCATGTTTATACACAGCTCTGATTACCTCCCCCAGGGATATTACATTTTTTGTAAAGTTTTTTTTCTGATAAGCTTTTTTTATGAACAATTTTGTGTCAGATTAGATTTTTATATATCTTTACGTGGTGGACAGCTTACTTCGTTGCCTTGGCAGTTTGTATGAAGTAAGGTTTCAGGATCTGGCACACCACCTTACCCCAGAGGGAGACATAATCTCCACACACCTTTCACTAATTATCTTAAAACTTTATATTGACTGATCAGACATTACACTGCGGCGGGTCATTGCCATTTTCATGCAACTCTATCCGGTCTTCAATTTAGGGTTAGTTTGTGTTTCTGTTATAGACACTTTTTAGTTGTTTGTAAATTTCTTTGCATTTTCATTTTCTGTTTGGTCTTTGTTTCTGGTTTGGATATGGGCAGATGTGATTTTGTTTGGAAATGTAAATTGTTGTTTTGTGACCCCTTGTTTGTTTGTTACTTTGTTCCTTGTATTTCCATTTTGGTCTTTGGTTCGGGTTTGGATATTGTCATGTTTGATTTTATATGGACGTGTTATTTGTTTTGTGACCCCTCTTTTGTTTGTTACTTTGATGCTTGTTTGTTATTTCTTATATGACCCCTTTTCGTTTTTAATTTGTTCCTTGTTTTGTTAAATTCTGTCCTCATTTTGAGCACCGCTTTCTCAGTTCCTGCTTCTCTCCACTTCGGTCCACCCCAAAACGTAACAGAATGACCGGACCCTTTTACGTTTACTTTACATTGTTACAAAGCACTATTATTTTTTTTATTTTCAAACATTGCATTTTTATTATTACTTTGGCCAATTTCTAAGATGTACTTTCCAATTATTTTTCCCCTTTTATGTGGATGGTCTTGTATCATTTTTTTTTCCTCTTCAAAGTCTTCATGACATGTTTACCCTGGAGTGCCATGTCTAATCTTGTCGCATACAATGTTTCACAATGTTTATATCAATGACAATGAAGACAATTCAATTCAAATAAGTTTAAAACAAAATGCGCGTTTATATATTAGTTCATGTATTTTTGTTTATTATTCAAATCAGTACAGTTTTTTTTAAATAGATAGTTTTTTTTTTTTTACTAATAGGAAGCTTTAAATAATACACAATGTCCTTTTAACAATTCAATACAATGTGCTCAATGGAAGTCTACTCGTGGTCCTACAAATGTTAGTATGTAATATTTTATACACTCTCAAAGGTTTTGGAGAGAATTTAGAGGGAGATTCTTTTATCCCATTATTATTTTATTTGTTCGTTCCATTAGGGACAAATAACTTAGTCATTCTATGCTAATCCCTTTGAATTTATTTCAGGTTGTGCTGCAAAGTGTGGCAGCCAATTCCTCCCAGAAGGTCTTGACTTTCACCACCACCACTCTGGAGGATATTCTCAAGTCCTTCTCCGACATAAGCGTCATTCGCGTGGCCAGCGGTTACTTGCTGATGGTAGATGACGCGGGCTTTAATCTAAATCCGTACAAGATCAAGTATTCCTTTATGTGTCATCTTCTTTGTGTTTCCCCAGCTGGCCTACGCGTGTCTGACCATGCTGCG
Source organism: Urocampus carinirostris (assembly GCF_059441175.1). Taxonomy (NCBI): domain Eukaryota; kingdom Metazoa; phylum Chordata; class Actinopteri; order Syngnathiformes; family Syngnathidae; genus Urocampus; species Urocampus carinirostris. Next base: position 21,205,320 of record NC_142353.1, on the reverse strand, counting down.
ATGGGATTGCGCCAAATCTCAGGGGGCCGTTGGCTTGGCAGGCGTCCTGCTGGTGACTCTCTCTGTGGCGGCAGGCCTCGGGCTCTGCTCTCTGCTGGGAATCACCTTTAATGCAGCCACCACACAGGTAGTTCCAGAACTATTGATCAAGATTTAACTTTTTTTTTTTGAGTCTCGAATGGGACTGGTTAGCGCAGTAATTCCAAGCTGAGGGCTATAAATGACTTCTGAATGTAATATAGTGTGATTTACATGAATTGCATTATGTACAGTGCTGGGCGCATTACTGAAAAACAGTAATTAGTTACTTTTACTAGTTACTCATTTGAAAAGTAATTCCGTTACCACCCCATATTACTGACACTCTGAAAGTAACTATGTAGTTACAAATTACCGCATTGAAGACGACCCACTTAAACTGCTTTAAGTTAGCCACGTAAAAGAAGAAATTGAGGAAAACATGTACACCAACACGTGAAGGCAGTGAATCCCCTCATATTTTTTAGCATGGGCAATCCTGAAAGCATGCAAACAAACCATTAAGCCGAGACACTCCATATCCATTTTTTTCAAGATTTCCGGGCACTCTCCAAGACGTTCCCTTCTTTTTCTCCA